>NC_041367.1:10417644-10717644 GCF_900634415.1 Cottoperca gobio | reverse complement strand
TGTCAGGTGTGCCGTCATCTTCAATTATATCATATATAAGCTTTATACCAAAGCAAATCCACTTCCTTTACTATACAACTGTCAAAAAGGGTTTTATTTATTGTATATTGATATGTTTTTCTTTGAGGGGCAATTATTCACCATTCTACAAAGAAATGAATAATGAAAAGTGTGTCATCAGGATTTTAATATTTGAGAGCAATTTGCAGATTTATTTTCCCAAGACTGTAAAGAAGTAATAGGGTAGTCTGTTATAGAACCGTTTAATTATAGAAGATACACTCCAAGTGCTTGTGACTCAAGAGTAGCGTGCTGTGTTTCGATGGGTTCATTTTACAAAACAAAGAGAACTAGAAAAAGTCATGAAGGGCACTTGACCAAACTCTTTGAAAGTTTTATGCTGCAGATTAATGAGAAAAAAATGATATTGCTCTTGTAGAGGGAGAGCATTGGATATCACAATATTATCATAACGTCCAAGCACTTCTCTCCTTGGACAAGCTGCCAGGAGGACTGAACCGACAGTGAATCAAACACCACTCAGATATGTATCTGTTTCATTTCCTCCTGTCTCCACCTCATGTCCTTCAGGCTTCAGTGAAGATTACATCCAACCTTTGAAGATGAACAAGAAGTGTTTTCATCTCAAGCCTTTTCCTTCTTTACAACAACACACCACAAAGCCTTAGTTAATGCTGCTGCTGCTCACTTCCTGTCACTCTTAACATGCTCCTCAGTCACTTAGCTTACTGTGTGCATTATTGAGTATTAATGGCATGCAGGTATGTCAAAACAGCATGCACACATGCAAATGTACTGCCCTGCACGAGATGGGGCAGCGTTTTAAGAAAAACAAATGATGACACAGCATGATTCACCTAAACTTATTCAAACCCTAAATACTAAGCTTACAAATATACTGCAAATCAAAAGTATCCCACTGCAGAAGACTTAAACTGGTGAAGGTTTTACCCATCATACCCCATTCAACCCAGTATCATACAGCCAATGACATAACAGCTACTGTATACTGAGACAACAGGTAATGAGGATTGGTCTGGTGCAGGTCACTTTTCTACAAATATAGTTGAACTTGTTTGTCTTTGCATCACTGACACAAACATAAAGAACCTGTTAAAAAGAATTCCCTGCAGGCTCTAATGTTACATACACATGTGTTAACATTTGGGCTAGAAGCTAATGCTAGCTAACTCCAAACAATTAAATAGGCCTACAGTGGAATAGGGTAATGCAAATTATTTAATAATGTTAGCAGCAAACAAAATATTACATATATTAAAGTTTTCTTACTGTTGACGTTTCAGGAGAAATACCGGGCAATACTGTTGCATCTGTTTGCTTACGTTAGCTTCTGTTAGCAGTTTCTAGCTAGCCTAATACATTGTGGTCCTCGTCAGGCGGAAAGTACGTACAAACGTATTTAGACTTGTTTCTATTTGTTGTTAAAGCAGTTGAGGAACAGCGCAGTGACCTTTTTAGCCCCATCGCACCGTGCCTTTGTCGTTTTGGTTGTTTGAGGGTGCCATTGAACCTTTACCTTCTAATAAAACTAAGTCCATCATGGCACATGATGGCTTATTTTAGCTGTGTCGATACAACTGTGGCCTCATATTTTACCTCATATATATTCCCCGAAAAGGTCGTATTTTATACTACTTCCATTGAAATTGTGCCAAATCTCTTTCAAAAGCACCAGTGAAATCCTCTTGATATATTTGCAGCAAGGTAGAAAATACTAATTGAGAATGTTATTTGTTATAACTCTTCCAGGCTCTTTCACACCAGTTGTATGGCCAGGATCTAGATGAATCAATACATTCAATAAATACAGATTACGGCAAGACTGGTGTTTTAGATTATTGGAAATTCCCTAAAACCTTTAATTAGATACAGCGTAGATGATAATCTCTGTCTTTTATTTCGTATCAGGTTGTCACTTACACACATAACTAGGTGACAGTATTGTCATGGTTAATCACTCACTCTTAATGACTGTCAACTATCTGTGACGCTAACATGTTGATGTCTCTGAGGTCGATAGCTACCGTCGAGCTAAGGCTCTCAAACCTCATGCTAAAGAAGCCACGGTGTGCCTATGATGCTGGGAGGATAAGCAACATTCAAAAGGATGTTCATGACCCAAAAGTTGATATATATTTTAAAAATGTGGTTACTATGTCGAAATTCTGCAGATTGCACACACTATTAAGAATCTTTTTCTGCCTTTGTCTTCATTTTGCATAATTCATGTTTAAATTATTTTTTGGAGCATTTTCAGCTTTATTAGATAGTTGATAGAGAAGAAGCAGACAGGGAGAGAGAGAAGGGAATTATGACATGCAACAAAGGTACCAACTGGAATCAAACCTTTGACGTTGCGGTTATTTGGCATGGGTTGTAACCTGTGTTGCACACTCGGACACAAAGGGTGTTTTTTTATATACATTTATTTATATAGCCCAATATCACAAATTACACATTTGTCTTAGTGTGCTTTACACACTGTGCAGCATACGACATCCTCTGTCCTTAGACCCTTGCACCGCGTAATCCAGAGGAAAAACTCCCTAAAAGAAACCCCACAAATAAAGGGGGAAACTGAGGTGGGACCCCTTTCCCAGGACGGACAGCCATGCAATAGATGTCGTGTGTTTAGAATAAACAACATAGTAAAAATACATGATGTGATCAAATATAAAAAACATGGATCCAGGACAAAGTCAAAAAAGCTTCCCAGTGCCTTCAAAAAATAAAGGCTGTGGATTGTGAAATCAGTTTTCTCAACAGCATAACCGTAAACTCCCATTAGCGGCGCACATGACAGAAGTTTGGGCTTGGGGATTGTATGTTTCTTGCCAAAATGTAGCAAGTAGTTAATTTCTACAGATGTATTAGTACCGAGTAAAGAAATCCCAATAAAAATGACCAAGGACATGATCTCAGTGTGCTCAAAGGTAGCTACAGTTCTGCTGGGAACATTTGTCCAAAACTAAATAACTAAATAATTAAAAATGATAATACTGATATCTTTCTATTTGCAAGGGTCAGGTGCAGCATTGAAATGCTTCTCCTTTCTCTGATTGGAGAGGGCAGTGAAGAAAGGAAAGAACCTGGGGGGGGGGGGGGGGGGGGGAGGAAGCGTGTGTAAAAGCAAAAAGTGGAACACATTAAATAGGGCTAAAGTGGATACACAGAGAGAGAGCGAAGGACTCATCTCGCCAAGAATGTGATAAAGTCTATCTGCACCAAGAGAGCTCTCCAATCTCTCACTTTCAACCCCATGATGGCCATCACAATTAACAACACAGCCCACTGCTCCTATACCAATCTCAGGCTTCTGATTTGATATATTGTGTAAGGATTTAGATTGATACTCTGCCTAGGGGGATACCTGATAACAAATAACTTAGACCGATCTTCACAGACACTAAAGCAGAAAAGAGCCTAGTGGAATCAGTTGGTTAGAGAGAAGTTCAGCTCGCTGAACTTATCTTCAGTCACTTGCTTTTCAACATCATACTGTCGTGTATGCATATCAAGCCAAATTTACAGGAACAGAGAAGAAAAAAAGGTGTGAAGTGTATCCAATAGATTCAATCATATCCATTGCAATATTACCCTTTTCTTTCAATTTCTTTCCCGCAGGCACACTTTGAGATTAAACGACTTCCATGTTTTGAAACTTCACTGTGTTCCTGTTTGACACTTTTAACTTGCTTTTACCATGCAATTGATTTGCTGCTTTTTGAGGAGGGACCACTTCCTCCCTAATGGCATCACAATTGGCATTGCTTTATTTCTTCTAAAGATGCAAAAGTCTCAATCTGAACAAATAAATTACAATTACTATTCATCTTGACCCTTGCATCAAGCAGGACATTTCTAATGCAGACAAATCTATCAAGAAAGTGTTTTTAATTAGGGCAGTACTTTGAAATACATTTAGATAAAGTAAAGCTTTTTTGGTTTTTTTTCTATCCCTTTATCATTTATCATATTTATTCATATCTCATCTTCACCATTATTGTTAGAAAGCACGCTTCACTAAAGCACATCAAAGTAATCACTCAACATAAAAAAACATAAAAAAACTAAACAGTGAAACAAGGGGATTCCCAACTGCTCCCCTGTTTGTTGTTTGATCATTGTCATCTATTTTAAACTCTGTTATAGCGTCACTTTAATGAGGAAATAAAAACAAAATGAATGTGTGAGAATCATGAGGTCAATGCCACATACGAAGCAATAATTGCTAAAGTCAAGAGTTTTTGCCAAGGGGGACAATATTCATAATTTATAAGGCATTTCATTTCACATCCAAATGATTTAATGATTGGTTATATCTTGGAGGAGTGCTCAAGGTGTTGGATTGCTACTGCAACAAACACATTTCTTCATAAAGGTCACAGTAAGATCCGTTTAAAGTGATGTGAGTGTCTTAATCGAGCCTCAATGATGATAAGAGTGCAGCGGCTGCTGTCATTCAAAGGGGGCTTTTCCAAATGCCATATCAGCTTTTACATTACATTTCATAGAGCTGACACTTTTGTCCAAAACGACTTACAATAAGTGCAAAAAATAATGAGGGTACAAAGAACAGTAAGAATCTTGCAAGTGCATTAGCTTCAAATAGGTTAAATCATTTTAAGTGCAGTACAATAGGTTGAAATAAGCCAGACCATTAACTTCAAATAAGGCAAACCAATGTAAGTGCTACGTACAGAAATGAGAAAATATAATCCCAGCCATTAGCTTCAAATAAGCCAAATCAATTTAAGTGCAACATACAGAAATTAGAAAATAGAATTTTTTTTAATTGGCCAAGGTGCAGTCAAAACAGAAGCCGATGTGAAGACTTTGTGCTGACCTGATATCAATGGGGAGTTCGTTCCACCATTTTGGAGCCAGGACCGCAAACAGGCGGGTTTCTGTTGTGGGTTATCTGGTTCCGACTCGCAGCGAGGGAGTAGCGAGCCAATTGGCTGATGCAGAGCGAAGAGAGCAGGCTGGGGTGAATGTTTTGACAATGGCCTGGATATAGGAAGGGGCCGATCTATTCACAGCACGGTTAGCCAGCACTGGTGTCTTGAAGCAGTTTCGAGGAGCCACTGGTAACCAGTGAAGAAAGCGGAGAAGCAGTATATTGTGGGAGAACTTGGGGATGTTATAGACCAGTCGGGCTGCTGCATTCTGGAAGAGCTGTAGAGGTCGGATGGCACATGAAGGTAGACCAGCCAGGAGGGAGTTGCAGTAGTCAAGGCGTGAGATGAGGGGACGTATCCTCCAGCTCCTTGACAATTAGCGTGGGTAGGCTAACTTGACGCTTAACTAATAGCAAGTACTGCAACAATGTTGATACTGATTTAATTAATGCTGATTAAGGTAAATCATGCTCCAAATACTGTCTCATGTTTTCCAAGTATCCTTTAAAGAGGAGCACACACCAAGTGCTGTAGCTCAAGTTCCCCCACCTAGACTAATGACCAGTTCTGACCTCTAGTGGTGGCGCTCATAGAAGTTGCGGCCATGATAATAGTTTTTGACTGAGATGGTACAGTATGTCAAAAGCTTATAGGTGGTGCTGTGTTGCATATTTAAATAAATAATATATTTTTACTTCACACACTTGTCTAAAGAAAAGAAGAAAACTAAATATGAATACAATGCTTAGGCTACAAGTCAGGATATTTCTGTTGAGTGTTATAATGCATATGCTTCTAAAACAGGCCACAAGCCATCTGTCATCACAGCTGAACCCAACAGTGAAGGTCAGTGTCTGTCATCAACAGTAATTCCCCTCAGAAATCATTACAATCTGACAGATTTCCTTCTTTGCTCCGTTTGCTGCTGCGAAGGGCATACCTTCTCAGCCTTTATGACTTACTACTTACACCTGCACAGTGATGAAACGCAAAAATCCACAAAAAGAAAAACATAGAAGATTTTATTCTTGGTTTTGGTTTTCTTATTTAGTAGACTTTAAGATGCAAACAGGAAAACCCACAGTATTATTTCTTTAATTATAGTCACAAAAAAATGAAAAATAAAATATTGATGAAATGGAATTTAAAAACCGGGGAATTAAAGTAACAGAAACAAATGGTAACCATTTTAACTAACATGCATGGGAATAGAGACTGAATTAGACATAACCTATTTGTGATGAACTCTCATTACTATCACATACTTCTCAGGAAGCAGACAATGAAATAATCTCTTTTACATTTCCTCTTTATGTCTCTTGAGCAGGCCGAACAATGCAATGCAACTCTCTGACTTTTTAGGATAACTTCTTCAAAGCTATTACCATATTGTGCATCTTTGTCTCACTAAGCACATAGCCTGCGGGGCCTGGGCAGAGTATAAATGTTGCTGGTTGATGGTCCAGAACTATTCACACTTAAGGACTATGTTCCTTGGTATGAGAAGATTTGAATAATTCAGCTATTGTGATTCAGTTAATTAAGAGTCTCCTTATTCCTAAACAGCAGTGGAGTTGTCCCACTTCTGTTTGAACTCTCCTTTTCTAACCAATGCACACGCCTGTTACTGAGCTCTCCATAGCCAGTGACCATCGAGCAGTGTCGAGGGAAAACACCCACTGGAGACTGAAGGAGGAAAATAAGGGGAAGACAGACAACAGTCTCTCCTCCGAGACCCTGTGTTTCATGCTGCAGCATTGCCCTTGCACAACTGAACTGGCAGGATAACCTTTTTTTGTTATTGGCATCCCCTTTGATATTCTTTACGGCAGAATCGATGACATAGAGTATAACATTATAAATCACCGATGAGTGCCCCTGCTCGGATAAGTGTCAGTTCAGATATGGTATTAAAAGACAAGCCAGAGATGGCCTTGGACGTTTATGTTGGTGTGTGGATCTCAGATTGTGTGTCTGTGTTGTAGGCAAC
The DNA here is from genome assembly GCF_900634415.1 of Cottoperca gobio. Classification (NCBI taxonomy): domain Eukaryota; kingdom Metazoa; phylum Chordata; class Actinopteri; order Perciformes; family Bovichtidae; genus Cottoperca; species Cottoperca gobio. The sequence goes on along the minus strand of NC_041367.1, from coordinate 10,710,711 downwards.
ACCAAAGTGAATTGCAGCTTCAGTATTTTAGTGATGCTTGATTTAGAGCCCAAAGGGGCAGCAGAAGGAGTGACACTGGGGGCGGGCTGAACAGCATTCAAGAGATTTCCTCTGATGTAATCTGAAATGTAATCAGAAGCATGGAGCTGCCTTGAAGCAATAATGATAAAAGAGGGATAAAAACCACGGCAGTTAAAAGGCTGACAGGAATTATTGCATTACTATTTAAAGCTCTTGTGCATTGTGAGATATAACCAATTAACATGTTTCTATATGTGTGACCATGTGTCATTTGTCTCCTCGCCTGTGAATTACAATGTGATTATTTCATTCCATGTGAAAGTTCTTACATATTCATTTATGTTTACATGTTTAGATACATGCCAATCACACTTAATAATTTAGATATCCAGCAAAGACCATACAAATTCAAATATATACATAGTATAACAACATGATAACTGAGTGCTTTAAGGCAATACAATAGCCTTGTGCATGCATTAGAATGACTGACAAGCCAAGATATTCTTTAATAATAGTACGTACAAAATGTAAATAATTAAAATGATTCAATAGCTATTACGAAGTCGGCAACAGTGCCTATATACAGCATGTGTCAGACATGATTGGTGCTGGTCCAGTATGTTGGTGTGAGAAATTCCCCCTGGGGATTTTATTATGGAAATACCATATGTACATGTGTCACAGAGGTCTACGGGATATCCATATATAGTAGATACAATACAAATGGATCATATGAATCTGTGCCAGTAAAGCAGACACATAAGCCACTCTATTAGACGAGTGCATGTGCCTCAATAGTACAATAGGACATGCTTTTTAGACATAAATATTACAGACAAGTTCATTTTACACCTCCGTGTGTACCAGTGGGATTACCTTTACTGCATTACAAGACACACAATCACATTTCATTGGCTGTATTAATATAAATGATTGTTTTTTCTTTGTCATCAAAACAACTTGTGTCCTGGCTCTTCCGTAACAACTTTGCACTGATAGTGTTTGCCAAGGGGCGTACAATCCAAATGTCCTAGGAGATGGTGCAAGTCCATTAAGCCGTGTCACCAAGTACACTACATCAGTCAGCCGCGGCCTGAAGGGACTCAGTGCAACTGAAAAAAAACGCCCTCTGTACCGATCTGATTCTGCTCTCGTTCGACAAAAAGAAAATTAAAAGAGATTTGACACTTTTGAGCTGCCATGAGGAAACATTCTGCTGGCTGGTGTGGTACACTAGATAATAACATACAGCTGTTACTGAGTCCTTAGGGTTAGGGTTACAAAATATGTTCATCACAACTACAGAATCTGCCTTATAGTTTTTACACTTTGGTTTTAGTACGGATTCAACAAACAACATGTGACGTGTTAAATAGTGAGGTTGAGCTAGAAGGTGGAGTCAGGCTACCTCTAGATTATCTTCCCATCTAACTCTGTGCACAAAGGGAAATATTAAACTATTCCTTTAAAGCTAGTAATTACTTTTCACCTACAACAAATGTTCTATCAAGGCAGACACATTTAATGAGTCAATGTTTTAATACTCACTATTTCCTTTAGCTAGAGATGCTTTTCACCCTGTAGCAGTGGTTGAAAGTAACTGCAGTATGTACATTACCTCAACTACTGAACTTACATACAATTTATTTGTTATTTTATTATTTTTTCACTAATTTAATTTTCTGCTACTTTATACTTCTACTTCTACTTTTCAGTCCACTATTTATAATCCAATAATTTTATATGCATTATTCTGAAATGGGCCATTCTTCATAATAAGTGCTTTTAATGCTAATAAACTGAGTACTTCCACTACTACTCTGTAGTCTTTTACTGCTGTTAGATTGCAGAAAAACTCTTATGTCTTCTGACCTCCATTCGTCGGCGTAAAACTATTTAGTTTCTTTCGATTCAAACAGAACATCACAACAGATAGAGGTGAACTCGGCAAGAACCCTCTGCCAACTGCAGCGGCAGCACTCACCACGAGTGATGAATTGCCTTGAAAAGTGAGAACTTTTCATTCTGTTACCTTTGTAACTAGGGTTGCACTCAGTGATTGCTAACAGCATTATATATCATGTAGCTGTTGCTGTTGTTGTTGCTGGCTCTTGCCTCTCATGTAACTATTTTTCTTCCCCCCTTAAAAAACGATGCAATGCGAGACTGTCTTTGGTTTGACTTTGGTCATCACAGAGACTGGTGTTACGCTTCGGTGATGAATTATCAGTGATGTAAACTACTCATGAAATACTGCAACAAACAGCCACAACAAAAGGCATTACGCCATCCCTCCCCTGTCTACATGACACCACATAGACCAGGGGTGTCAAACGTGCAGCGCGGGCCAAAGCCGGCCTGCCAGGGGGTCCAATCCGGGATGAATTTGCAAAATGTAAAAAAATGAGTTGTTTTGATCATAAAGTAAACTAAAGTTCCAGATACACGTGACAAAATGTTTTGTGTCTTTGCAGATACACTGTGACATGTATGTTGTAATGCACATGTGTAGATGATAAACTGAGGCATAATATTGTTAAAATTGCACCTTTTTTTCTTTAAAAAATTCAGGTTGGTCATAATGTTTTGTAAAAAGATTCAATTTGTAAATGTACTTGTACTTTTTTTGCACTAAAACTAATTGTGGTTATTTATAGGTTATTATGCTCTGATTTTACTGGTCCGGCCCACATGAGATAAAATTGTGCTGCATGTGGCCCCTGAACTAAAATGAGTTTGACACCCCTGACATAGACTGTTAGTTGTATTTTCAAACGTTTATTTATTTGGATTTGTTTTTGCCATCACAACAAAATGACCTTTTGGCACAAGTATGGTCACTGTGGAATTCTTCCTTTGAAAGCATATTAACTTCATTACATCTAGAAGAAGTGCAAAGTTCTGACCACAAATTGGTTCTTCATCAGACACAGAAGTATCTGCAAAAAGTACGCTGTGTATATGATCAAGGAATCAAGTCAAAGAATTACACACATATGTATTCACAAATAAATCACTCTAAGAACAATCACAGGAATAAAAGTCATACACAAATATCAATTCATTTAGACAGCATGAACTTCCAAGGGCAAACTTACACACTTGATTTTCTTTTGTTATTATAAACATGCATCTCACTTAACATGGAAGCGATTGAGACCTCTGTACCTGATGAAGAGCCAATTCAGGCTTGAAATGTTGTACTTTTTCTAAATCTAATAAAGTTAAAAGATTTTTATAAAGGAAGTATTGTACATTGTTGAATACTTGTCTACCCAGCACCTAGACAAGAAAGATGAGCATGTGTTTTAGACACTGATCATATAAAAACAAACACTTTTTACAGACTTCTTTTCTTGTCTAAATTGGAACATATCTCCTGGCAATGACATAACTTTGTGATTTCCCTTTAGCTACAGTGCTCTCTGGCTGAAATTCATAAAAACATAAACATATCGTTGTCAATAATGTCTTTATTGTTAAACTGAAATGAAATGCAGGATTTGTCAGCCAACAACACACATAGATGTATTGCTGTATCTGTTATTTCAGTTTTGCCAAGTTCACCTCATTCTTACTCAGCAAAGGCCCCGGGGAGTTGCTTCAGGGGTAGCACAAATCCACATGATTATACCTGGGAGCTGCAAAGTCCACATACAGGTCATTAGTTTGCCACAGAACAACCCTACTGCAGCGGTGCTCAGAGTTACTTTCAGTAAACAACATTACTCATACTGCAAAACAGTCCTGGGAATAAGAGAGAGGCTGCTGACTACTGTCAAGTCATTTATGGGTGTATCTGTATAAACACGACAAACACTAATATTCATGTGGCACCGTAGTGTCTCATAACTTCATTTATTGGACATTTTTGTCATTTTTTTGTTAAATATACATTTCATGAATAGTCAAGTAGAAGAGCAGTGTAGCATGCATCACATTTCCATTGCAGGCATATATAATGTTTTAAGAAAAACTATGTACAGCAAATAATAATAACAATAATAACAACAACAATAACATTAATATTAATAATAATAATAATAATATATGATTTTTCAATTTATAAAATTGCAAATATGTGGATATTGGCATAGCCACATTATAAAGCAAGTCACTTGTCTCTTGTCTTTGACACATTCCAATCAGTGATTCAGGTTTTAAGATTGAGAGCTTACGTATCAGTTTTAACACTGCGATGAACACTGGCTTGATATCTATAAGATTTGCAGAAAATTTCCATCATCAAAAATAATAAAGTACACACACAATAAATAGCAGTTTGCAACTTGTATGTGTGGTATACACAGATGGCTCCCTACGTGACAAATACAATGATGTTAGAGAACAATGTTACATTTTTCTTTTCTCCATGAAACAGTTCATTGTTACAGACATTTCTTGTTTTACATTCAGTGATTTGGAGAACAGGACCCCACAAACAATTCACATATAGAGCCAACATGCCTTTCAATAAGACACTGTCAGTTTTTCAGTCACTCAGCTCCATAACTTTAAAAAGCAGATTGTAGTTTCCCCCCCCGTGGTGAGTTTTCCTTAACAGGATGAGGTATTTGCCAGAAGAGATGCTTTTATTTATCGCACTTCCCTCAGTCTGATCGGACAAGTGATGCTGCAGATTAGCAGTGCAAGATCTTAATGAACGCCTTTCTAAACTCCACGTTAAAGGTGGTATATATGATGGGATTTATAGCACTATTCACGTAGCCCAGCCAAGTGAAAGCATTATACATCTCAGCGGGGACCTTGCATTTTGTGCAGTGGGTGTTCAAGATATGCGTAATGAAAAATGGCAGCCAGCATATGATGAATACACCTGAGGAGATACAAAAAAGAAATGGGAATATTAGAAAATGAGTCAGAAAAGCGGAAAAAGAAGCAGGCTCTTATATTCAAAGCCCAATTACGGTTAAAAATGTAGTTGGACTCTAAAATCAAAGTATCGGTAGGATTTCATTTCATTGCATCACTGCTTGTCTTGTTTTAAAGCTCTGTTTTAGGTCTTACCAAAAAGAGATTGAAGGGGGCTCGTACAGCTTTTTAAATCGTACATTACAGGATTAGTTTGTGGTAAATTAGAAGAGAAACAAATATTGAGTCTTAATGAGTTTGAACAGAGTCCCCCGCTGGTTTGATGTTGTAACCACTTGCATGTGCAAAGTTGATAACAAAAACATAGTTATTTGGTTGTGGAAATGCTTCGTTTCAAACAGTGTCAGTTATAATTTGGTGGGTATTTTCACATAAAATAGCATTTAATTTAACTTTAATGTCACTTAAATTATTTATAACAAATGTAAATTTAAAAAAACTGAGTTAGAAGTAAACTAACTTACCAAGGACGATGGCTAACATCTGAGTGGCCTTCTTCTCCTTCTGCTGGGAGATCTTCCTCTTGCTCAGAGTTTTCACAGAGGTCTGAGTCTTGCCATTAGGTAAGGCCTGCGTCTGGAAGGCTTTGGCCACAACGGGTGCTGGATCCCCGAGGGCCTCCTTGGTAGGATCTCCATTCTTTTCTGCTTTCTGGCCCTGCTCAGGTGGTGTGGGAGGTGTGGAGGTGGGGCTCGCGTTGCCTTTGTTTGGCATCAGTAGCTGGTGGCTGGTGGCTGGAGTGTCTCCAAGAGCACACTGTGGCTGCTGCTTCTGTTTCTGGCTGCTGCCACTGTTGTTCAGCTCATCCAGCTCCAGATCTTCCCCCTCATTGACTACATCTTTGATGAATATCTGAGCAAGGTCAGATAACAAAAACATGGATTCAGAAGATGTTTTTTTTTTTGTATTTAGGCAAAGGGTGACATTTACAATAACAAGGTAGTAAACAGAAAATAAATGTTCATGCTTTCAGTCTTTCATTTTGGTTTGCTGTGTTCACAGAAGCAGAAATGTGCCTTTTCAAGCTATATGTTCTCTTGAAATGGAGGAAAATTTCAAGGTGCTAAATCTTCTACGGGAAACACAAATATGTTTCTAACAATTAAACTTTTTATGAAAAAAAAAGAAGCCGTAAGCAAAAGAACAAACAAGAGTACACACCACTTTCTTCTTGTTGACGGGAAAACTCCCATTAGATTTAACAATCATGGTGCACAACCTCACATCCTCTGGATGAGTGCACTTATCCTGAAATGAAAAAGCTGTGTCAGACACGCAAGAGGGTACAATGTCAAAGCACAACTGACAAAAGGGATGTCTAAGCACAGGTCCCACAAGCTTCGGGGTAAAGGGGAGCCGCAAGTCTATTTACCTGCCACTTTGAGAAATGTTTATTTCACCAAGATGATTCAAACTCATTCAACAATTAACAGTATAAGTGAAACTTGGTTTTACTCCGTAAAGATTATGCACATAATCCGTAAATATGTGGCCATATAACAAATTCACAGATCTTTTAATTAAAGAGTAATGTGCAGTCTTTATTATCCCTGTACTCACGCAGAAATCACATGGTGAAGCCATGCATGAACATACATAATATAGTGTACTGATCAAAAGCATTACTCGGCTTCCTGTGCAGAGCCCATTTACTGTCTAGGTCCGTAAAAAACAAAAACAAATTGGTCATTTTAGGGCCATCATAATTAAAGTAGTGTGATAGATTTCAACACTGAAAACCAGCCAGCGAATGTAACATTGAGATTAAAATTGATCTCCTGGATGGAGCCAGTTATAGAGTAGGGTGGAGGACACTTGGCCTTTTAATCTCTTTGTCTTGCACTGTTCTTCCAAAGGAAGTCCATTCTCTACAATATGTTGTTATGTATTGCAATGCCTATCCATAAAACCATCAAGTATAATTGGGTTGAGGAAATTATTGATTGCAGTTTCATAAATACACAAATGAATTCAAAGGGCACACTGTTTGTTTCTCTCACACTGGTTGAAAAAGACATCCTTCAACAATCAGTAAGCAGAAAGATAAAGAGCTCAGGTGTAATAAAGGTGTACATAAATCTCAGTTTCACATCAAAGCCGTAAAAGCTTTAGTATTAAACGGCAAGCAGTAGTAACCCTAACCCAAGCTCACCTTTAGCGAAGTGGGCATATCAGGGTCGGCAGCCTGACAGACACGCTGCTTCGGTTTGGTGTTTACACGTTTTCTGCGCTTCCTCAGGACCACATAAATTTGCACATAAACCAGCAGAGTGATGATGAAGGGAACATAGAAGGACACAATGGAAGAGTATACCACGAAGGCCGGATTGGCGATCACACATTGAGACTCATCACGAGTAGCTGTGGAGATAAGCACAGTGAATAAAAGCCTCAGACGGCGTGTTATGTTTCATTCAAAATTGCTTTTTTTATGTAGTTTTGTTGTGTTTTGTCAGTGTGACTCTCGGACAACTTTCTACAATACATTGAGGAAACTTTTTGGTTCTTTGATTTCAATCTTTTGAAAATTAATCAAAAAATAGAACCACTCCTCGTATTCCCCTCACCTAGAGGTCATTCACACAATTTTCTTTCCCCTTCCTCCCTCATATTCGCTTAGACCAATGCAATCGCTTTTTATTCCCATTGACCTCACTCAGAACTGCCTCCAGAAGGCCGCCACAAGGCTTCTATCTGGTGCCAAATGGAGAGATCATATCACCCCAATTTTAGATTCCCTGCACTGATTGCTTGTTAATTTTAGATTTTATTTATTTACTTTTAAAGCCAGTAAATTTGCACTGGGTTTCAAAAAAAACTGGAAAAAACTCCTTTCACACCAGAACACACACACACACACACACACACACACACACACACACACACACACACACACACACACACACACACACACTGAACCCAGTAAACTTCATAACAACTGAGTTGTCGTGTATACTGTAGATGTCACAGTAATTGTGTAGTTCATGTTAACAACTTGTCTTCACACTTCAGGGAGGTTGCGGTTCAGGGGTAGAGCGGGTGTTCCATTAAAGGGACAGTACGATTCGACATATAAAATTCTCTTTACTAGGAATCGTCAGTGAGAACAGTATAACATCATCTAGCTTTGGTAAGAGTTTTCCACAGTTTGTAAAAATAACCCTTTTGAAAATAACCATGTTAAAAAAAAAACAGAAAAAGCTGCGTTACAAACTGAAGGTGTGGAGTTTGAAAGAAGTGGGCATTATGGGAAATGTAAAATCAATTGTTTTTGGAGCTTGACCCATATTAGAGAGTCAGGATACCTCCGCCGCCTCTGCTGCTTCTATTTTGACCATTATTTCTTGAATCAGTCTCTGGCAAGACATCCAATTTTACAAACATGTGTGCGTGAGTGTGTGAAGTTGTGATCATCTGAGTTTGAAATGACAACTCTGACAAACTTGTTCTCCCTCCACAGTTTCACAAGCTTTCAATCCATCGCTAAAAAAAACCCCCAATATAAATATTTAAAATATGAGTTGCTATAGCTTAAAAACAAATCGTTATTGCTTTTGTTTCAGCTGCTTTCATGTTTCCTGAAGCTCACACTGGCAAGATCTGCAGCCACAGCTTACTTGCAAGCAGTTGTGGCTGAATCAACATCTAAGAAGCCCATTAATCAAAACCCGCTTTAACTGTAATCCTCTGTAAAGCCCTTGTTCTGTGGAATAAGCAACATAAAAGGCTATGGCTCACTTAAAGCAATTAAGTGTCAGCATGAAGTAATATTTTACTTTGTATGGTAAGTTTATATTCACTTTAGTAACACAATGCAAATGAGCACTGACATTGACAATCTGCTTTAGTGCAATGTCAAACATAGCATCTTCACAATGTATATGTGTGTACAATGCACATGCTGAGTACTGTGCAGTGGGTGTATACATGAATAATACAGCACCACAATGGCCCCATTAAAGTCACACAAAACATGAAAAATCATTTATTGCACGTATCGTTCTCTTTCTTACCTGTGTTATTTAAGCCAAACAATAAGGGGCATGATATGGCGAACGACAGCACCCACACCACAGAGATCATTATCGTGACCCGTCTCCTGGAACTGTAGCGAGTGTTGTACAGCATTGGCATTGCAACTGCTGTGTAACTGTAAGGGGTGAAAAAAAGTACTTTAATGTGAATGTATGAAAAAAAACCCATAAAAAAACACTTTGACAAAACGAAAAGAGAAAAGTATGAACAAATAAATCTGTCATACACTTGTATGGTTTGAATTCATTCAATGATCTACGGCTAGATGTATCCTTTTTCTGTTCCTAGTTCTCTTTCTTCATCAATAGATTTCAGCTCAAAAGAGGACGGAGAATATGAGGACCGTAATGTAAAACCAGGAGATCTTGCCTGTCATCTTTGATCAGATCCTTTTTGATGTTGGACGTGTGCTTAGGAAATGTGGTGTCGGCTGCAGTGTACATGTAGAAGATGAACTGTAAGGAAGGCTGTGTTTTTCTCCAAGGAAATATGTTATCATTTAACTTTGCTACATCAGTTGACCTTATTAGTGAGCTGCTGTAATCACCAGAAAATGGACAGTTTTTTTACTCATTTATTGATTTCTGTGCAATTTGGATGTAAAGCTAAGTGGGTAAGGCTTTAAAGATACTTTTTGCTTGGGTTTCTTTATTGAAACACACAAGGGAAGTAATAAATACAAGGGGATTGTATTATTGATCATGTATTGTGCATCACACTATACCAAGGTCTTGGGTAAAAGAATCCTTGGGTATGGAAAAATCTCCCCTTATTGGACCAAGATTGATATTGCACAGTGCTGGTGCAAGGCTAAAAGAAAAGTGTTTTTCCAGAACAACACCAGCAGATTAATGTTTTCGTCCACCCGCTCCTGAATCTCAATTTTGGGGAGGGGTATACACTTGGCTGCAGCGAGAGAGCAGCTGGGTTCAGAAAAGCTTAAAATAAATAATATGTTATTTATTATGAAATGAAGTTGAGCTGGCTCTTCTGCCCTCAAAGAGAACACTTAATGCAAAGGTTGTCTATGTTAATTTCTTTGCTTTAGCTAATAGGATGCACACACAGATACATTATACACAGAGCGTTCATTAAAGGTACCATGAGAAGTTAGTTAGTTACGAGTAGCGGTTTTGTTTGTTTGATGAAAAGCAAAGCAATACAATGTTGCCGGTGGTAACGTGCAACAACATGCAACAATGTTCCATCAAAGGCAGTGAAGACGTGCACTGCAAGCCAGCAAACAGAAATGTAAACAATGCAATCACATTCAGCTTTATTTATAAGTATGTGAAAAAATACAAAAGATGAGTCCAGTTTCAAGTTGCTTTCAAGAACAATTTATTTATGTACAATTGGTATGAAAAAACCTTCTACATGCATATGAAAATATTATTTTATTGTGATTAAAGGAAGAATCTTTGCTGGGTAGATTAATGCTGGATTGTTACAGACGGTGTAACACATGTGAAAAGCTTTTTCCTCCCGGATGGTTAAATCACAGCACCTATAAATAGCAGCAGGAATTATATGTGCTATACAGCTGCAGTTCCTAATTAAAAGGATGTGCAATTATGCCTGCTATATTAAGCTTTTGTACATTAAAGGTTTTAATCTATAATCCAAATCCATTGAAGGTTCGCGAATCAATCACACAAATATACCTGCAATTTGTACATATCATAAAAATGACATATTGGGTCTCTTTTTTTAATCTTGTGACATGCTACCAAGCTCTAACAAAATAAGTACACAGATGTTTTCTGCACCAAATGTGAAGGATATCCTGCCCACATTCACAGGTTATAGGCTACGCCTCAAATCTTTGGAGATGTATTTTTAGTGCACATTATGACTCACTGAGAGCATTATGACAGGGAAGTGTCTATAGGTTCAATTTAAAGGTTCTATATATACGACATTCAGAATATTAATACAGCAGCACACAACTATTTGCTATGTGAAGATATAGTTGAGTAATGGCGTCCTGAGCAGTGAATTAAAGCACAAGTTGTAGTCCGAGCATCTCTGTTCTGCACGTGCATGCTAGTGGATGTTAGCTTCTTTTGTGTGTCCCACTGGCGAGCCGCTCTTCGCTCATATTACCGCTGATATTTCCGCCCAAACCCACGGTGTTGTTGCGGAAGCGTAATGCCCAAACTCCAGTTCCCCCTCAGGTTAACACTGATAGCTCTGTCAGCACTGTTGCTGTGTGAATGTTTATCGCTCGAGGTGAGCAGGCATGGTAGCCTCTGCCACCAGAGTATGAATGTGTGTGTGTGTGTGTGTGTGTGTGTGTGTGTGTGTGTGTGTGTGTGTGTGTGAATACTGGCTTGTGTTGTAAAGCACTTCCAGTTGTCACTATTACTAGCAATCACTATATAAATGCAGTCTGTATACCATTTAGCAATCCCTATATCATAGATACGCTCTGAATGTCATATTTAGCCCCATAATTTGAGTTGTGTTGAAACACATTTGGCATGTGTATTCATATCACCTCCTACACAAAAGCACTTTTGTCTTATGACTATTAGTCCTCTCTACTCACAGAGAATGAGTAGCTGACTACAACTGATGTTTAATGTGTTCTTTCTTTTAGCAATAGAGTAACTAAAACAAACTATTTTCTGGCCTGTGGTCACAAAATTCCAAAAGTAAGATGTCGACACATCAGTGAAGAACAATGTTAATAGTGGAAAAAAACAATCCTTTGATGTAGAAATTATCTTGTAACAAATAGGCCTGTGATTAGTATGTGTATAAGTACACAGTAAGCTATTTTGATGCTATACCTCTCTGCTTGTAACACTCATTTAAATTACATGCAAACAATAATCTTTTAATAAGCTTTTCTCCACATATGACAGACCTTTGCATTCTAATTCATTCCCGTCAGTAATAGTTGAAATTGTGTTTGTGTGACCACGGTGAGTTTTTATTTCGCGTATGGATTTAAGGTAAAAGAAATGCAGCCAAGCAGAAAATCGTGTAAAATGTATCTTGGCAGAATTTTATAAAATGAAAATATGGGAAACGGAACGCCCCTTGGTATTCTTCAGATGTCAGCAAACAAAGGTCTCTCACTTTCAATACATATTCTGTCAACATTACATGATTCCTGCAGTTCATTATTGAAAGCTCGAGCTTAACATGCTCTTCAGATGAACAGCTTTCCGGTGCAACTCTGCTTCTTTCAGCACTTTGCGATCTACTTTAATAGAGGCACTGTCATTAATTAATGAATCATCATGACAGCTACACAGCTAAACAAGTGAATTTATTTTTGGACAAGGCATTAATGAATCCCGGTGGAGATGTTCTGGTGACAAAACAGGTGCCCTCATGAACTGTTTTAAATAAAGCTTTATTACCAGCCGCGACGGCGACGCTGGTATTGTTTTCCCCTTGGGAGTCTGTCTGTGTGTCATCATGAACTACCACAGAGGAGGTTTTGAGTACTTTGCCCGGTGTTTATATATCTTTCTGTCTGCGGACAGACTTTGTCACTGCGATAAAGACGCAACTTTAGTTAAGTGAGTAGTTAAGATCCAAATAAAGGCTGTTAACTCTTTGGTTAATAAATATTTCATGTAGCTACATTTTCTTGCCTTCCCCATTACTTGTCCTCATCTCAGGATTTCAATGCATTCTATTTATTACTACAATATGTGTTCATTGGACTTTAACGCATGCATTTCTTTTGTGATTGGTTATTAAAGTATTAAAGTGTATGCTACTGCTTTATTGTATTGGGTTACAGCCTATTGTGCATACAGTGTGCAATGTTGCCATTATATGTCATTCTCTAAGCATCTGTCTTACAGGTTCATAGTCATGCACTTAAAGATTTCCATTGAAAACCCATAGAGAAAGCATGACAGACAGGCCTAAACAATCAGTGCATTGGTGAACTCACCGATCAATGCTGATGGCACAGAGATTGAGGATGCTGGCTGTACACATCATCACATCCAGAGTGACAAAGATGTCACAGTGAATCTTGCTAAAGCGCCACTCTCCCACTACCTAGAAGAAAAAAACATCAACAAATGGCAGTTTATAGCAACAGTCAACAGAACAAAGTCACTACACTTGCTCAGAAAAGGCAGCACCTCGGCAAAAATGATGTGTTTTACTTCTCCGACAAAAAAACAATCAATCAAGTCAAGACAGTCAAGCCTCCTTGTTTATTTTTTCATATTATTTTTTCATATTATTTCCACAGAACAGAGAGCACAACTGAATCATAAGAGGAAAGAATAAATTAGGTTAAAATGAATACGCATGCAACAAAGCATCTGAATGCTCCGAGTTGTGAGTGGCGTCTGAAGGGAAAAGAGTTTGAAAAAGGCGTGAGCCGTCTCATCTGAAGTGATACATTGCAGGTGAAAAGCAGCTGGCATATATATTTTAACAGTATACACAGAATCCAAATGGTCTGTTATATTTATTCTGTTATATGGTGGAAACAGATTATCTGATTCGTCTGTTCAGTAACTTCATGACATCTTTTGACAATTCATAACAGTGAACTAAATACAATAGATTATAGCAAATATTTGGCACCTTCAGTGTTAGTGAGATAATTATCCTTTGACATGCATCCCGGTCTGCAGCCCCAGGTGGCTTTCAATCAAAGACATGATCGAAACCTATTTGTATTCATACCTCGGTAGCTCTCTGTTACATGATAAAAGCCAAATATAAAATCAACGTCAGTGATGTTCTGACAGGTCTGAGCCGCCCGACTAACTGGCCTGACACGACATCCCACCTGCTTCGTCCCATGGCTCTAAAAAGGGTAAGAGAGATGAGTGTGTCGGGGGGCAACCGCTACCTCTCTGTGGCAAATTAATCTTTGTCCCTAGGCCATGTCTTCATAAAATCAAACGCCAGTTTAAAAAGCCGTATGTTGTTGCTGGTGGCTACAACACTAGCGGTGATTGCAGAATGATCTGACAGCCTAATGAGCGCCCTTCTCCCTGTCGCAACCTCTCCTCTCTTCTTTTTTTTGCATTTTTCCGACCTTATGCTCTTGACATTTGTCTTCTCGGTATCGCTACACTATCCTCCGTTTCTCTCCGTCCATTCCATCACTCAATTTCTTGTTCTTGATCTTTATATGACAATTTACAGATTGCTCCTCTCACCAGCGACACCAACACAACCATACTTTTTCACATCCTCATCAGTGCTGCAGCTCATAACAAATTTAAGATCCTCACAAGAGACGAAATCCATTACGGGCCCTCGTAGCTGGAACACCGATCTATTCCTATCAGCATGGGGAAACATGTTCAGTGGATATTAAAGTGCTTGTCTCAGGCAATGAAATCAAAACAAATATATGCTAAAAGAGTTGACTGAGGGGATATAAGCATTTTTGCAATTTTGTCCTTGCTATTTCACTCTGGTAAAGCCAACTACTGCAGCTTCATTTATAACTTCACACTGTGCATATGTGCATAGCAAATCATAATTCAGAAGGTATCCGCAGTCTGATTTAATTTGCAAAGGTAAGATTTTGGGAATTGAAAATCCAGTAAAGGGGGCAAGGGTATTGAGAAAGTGGTTAGAAAGTGCAATTTGAGACTTCACTTAAAATCAGGCTGAATCAAAAGTGACGCAGTCTGCTGTTTCATCTAAAACTCGGCTGTCTTTATAGAAATAATAATAATAACAATGAACAACAAACTTTATAACTACAGGTTCATTTATATCAGAAATGCTTCGATGCATTCATAAAAACAACTTGCAAAATATTGCAAAGACAAAGTAAAGGACTCAAACTGCAGTTAAATAGCACATATTGTTTACACATATTACATGTCCAATGACAAATGCTACTCTTTATCTCTGTATCCAAATTGACTTCCTTACTGACAAGAAGGAATAACGATATCATGATATTCATCTATAAACCTTAGATTACCATATGAGTACATGCTAATCTTGGTTTCATATATGCACCTTTTTAATAGAATGAACTGTAAACTGCACTTAAAGGGGATTTCTTTGTAATTTCCCTTGGAAAAGTTTTACTATCTGATGTATTACAGACTCTTGTAATTGCTTTTAATATTTCTGTTTTTGAGCCTGGTTAATGTTCCCTCTAAATCAGTCACACAGCAAAAACTGTGGTAATTAATGCTAATTCAGCATTTAATAATAAAGGGCAAGTTGAATGTCCTGCCCACTCTCTGTGACTAAGCTCTCACTAAAGTTCATGCTGATACATTATTAACACAAGAAACTTAGTCACGGCCATGGTCGGGACACTAAAATTAAGAAAATAAAATGTCTGCAAATAGATAAAGAAACCTGTATGTGAGTCTGAAACCAAAAACAAGCCACATTAGTGTTACCTAACAATGAACACTGAGGTGTTTGTTATTATCTGAAGATGCTCATGATTTTATCAAAATTAAATCGAATCTAATTAATTATACAATATCACAAATTACACATTTGTCTCAGTGTGCTTTACAGACTGTACGGCATACGACACCCTCTGTCCTTAGACCCTCGCATCGCACAAGGAAAAACCCACAATTAAAGGGAAAAATGGAAGAAATCTCAGGGAGAGCAACTGAGGAGGATCCCTCTCCCAGGACGGACAGACGTGCAATAGATGTCGTGTGTTGAGAATAAACAACATGGCAAAAATACAACAGAGACAATCGATGTGACAGGAATGATGATGAGATCGTATATGAAAAAGATGGCTGCAGAAGGATGACAAAAGAAGCTTCCTGGTGCCTCCAAAAAAAATTGTTTACTTAGGTGTCAGGCAGGACCAGGGTAACTGGTGCAGCCATGATTCATGATCAAGATGTAACCTTTAATAGTGGCAACCTGCCAGATGAAAGACACAGAAACTCCGGGGATGATGCCCCGGATGCTGAGTTAGTAACATGCATTTAAAGGACATTAATGCATACAGATCGAGAGGGAGAGGAGGAGGAGGAGGAGGAGGAGGAGGAGGAGAGAGAGATGGAGGAGGAGAGAGTTATAAGTCCCCCAGCAGTCTAAGCCACGTAACTACGGCTTGGCTCAAGGCAAGCCTGAGCCATCCCTAAGTATAAGCTTTATCAAAGAGGAAAGTCTTCAGTACTAAAGGACATTAGGTTGTGTCTATGATGGAAGACACAATAACAAATTATGTCGGACGATACATTCTAAAATGTTCAAAGCACATGCTGTCTTTTTTCTAACAGCACATATTATACACATGATTGACAGTTTACCTGTCATTAGGAGTACAACTCAGCCTGTAAAAATATTTGGATAATGTCATCTGTGGCTCTGGTGGGAAAATAACCCTGATAATGTCATAATGATGTCTTCTGGGTTATCTTGCCTTTGACCTGGAGACTAGAAATGTATGACAAAAAGCTTATGTTAAAAGCTGGGGGCATGGAGTTTGAAGGATGTCAGCATTTATCAGGCATGGAGGGTCAAATACAATGATGTTATTGATTTATATTATGTAGGCTTCTTGAGCTAGGTTATGTTACTTTGATTTATTTTTTTAATCTGATTCTTGTGAGTACCTTAACTTTATAGACTTGAAATACTAAATTACTGGAGAACCCCTTTAATCCACAATTTTTTTTATTTGTTCCTGCCCTCATTATGAAGAAAGTGACAATAGTGGGCTTCCCCAAAGAAACAGAAAGAAGCATTGAATGCTGGCAGAAAGAAGAACGCAGCTGACCACTTACAGTCCTTGTCCGTGTCAGAGACTCACTTTTCTGCTATGATATAAATATTTTATTGAGAAAGTGTTATGCTACAATTGGGAGCTTTGATAAATGGCTGCTTTGATACATTTCAATTCCTCTCCATCATTACTAAAGTACTTTAATGTAGGCTACCGCCGTGTGGACCCACCTGCCCACATCAATAGAGAGAGCAAGTGAATAAGTCTGATAAAAAGAAACACAGCAAGTTGCATACTTAATGGATAAACAAGCTTCAGTCTGATAATTGGTGCCGATGATCACAAAAAAAGTTATTTTGTTTATTGGTAACAGCAATGGATTAGCCACTTAAAAGAGTACTCATATCCCTGTCAGATTACTGTTACAGAATGACACATTGCCAGTCACGACTTTGCAGTATATACAAACAAACATACATGGAGAGACCATGACATCCTATGGATTGATACACTTGTAATCTGATCAGAGTGATAATCATCATGACTCACAAAGAGGCAAAGGAGATTTAGAGTCTCTGTAGTCTTAGATTGCCTTTCTCTACATTAGACAGCGTGACCTAAAACCTGATGGTGAGAAATAACCCCGGGACACAGAACATAGACAGAAGAAATGAGCAGCGACTGAGAGATAGAGAGAGACTCTTCTGAAAGATAGCCCACATCCTGCTTGCTATTGATTTAGTGGATTGGAGATGAATTAATGCTGGACCCGAGACTCTGTTCTGTTTTAGGTTGCGCTGGTTAGCAGGCATTGATGTGCATAACTGCTTTAAAAACAGCATTATCCCACACAGCAGTAGAATGCAAAATGATATATCCTGGAATTAGGAAGAATTATTCATAAACGTCTGACCTCTGACTGAATAGACCGGTCTGACATTTTAATGTTGTCACATGGTGTTGCTATATTACAGGCCTTTTAACCACTGCAGGACTGATATTTACGATGATAATGTGAACATATCAGCAGTCACCCTTGTTTCACCATGGGCCTTTGACCTGTTGATAACTGCGGGCGGCTTGCTTGGCTCAAAACCTTTTCAGCATTATTTTACTGGCACCGGATCTCATATAAATCCCTGCTGTAGGCATAATATGCTTTGCAATTCTTTTTACATCTTAATGCCAATTCTGTCTTTGAAGTTGATCATTTTCTTAAGAAAAGTGTTTCTTGGTTTCAGAGCCTACCCTCTGATGTTTTGTTGACAGTATACACCTTTGTTATATTGGAGATAATATAGAAACTGGAATCTTCTTGTTGAACTACAAGTCTGCAAATCCCTTTGTTTTGTCTTCTAATGCTTATACAATGACATAAGATGAACACAGAGAAAAATAGGTATAAGTGTACAGTCGAGATAGGGAGAGCATGTCTGCTGCATACGGCCTATCAGGTTGTTTACTTCTCTACCGTTATGTGCAGAGTATACATGTGTGTAAATGTTGTTTGGGTGTGTGTGCATCTCGGCTATCCTACCTCTAAGTAGACAACCCATGGCATAACCAGTGTGGCCACCAGAAGGTCAGCGACAGCCAGGCTGACGATCAGGTAGTTGGTGGTGGTCTGCAGGGCCTTCTCTCTGGACACAGCTATGCATACCAGCACGTTGCCGAAGACGATGACGAAGATGAGCAGAGTAAGCAGCATGGCATAGTAGTTGTAAGGGTGCTTCTGCTCTTGATCTGTTCCGTTGAAGCTCCATGTTCCATTATCATTGAAACTGTCATTGTAGGCATACTGGGTTAAGACATCCATTAGCTGTGAGTGACGAAGGCCAAGAATGGGCCCTGCAAAACATGCAGACACACAGAGAGAAAATAGCATTTAAAAGTAGTTGTATTCATGTTGCTATTTGCAGTAACAGTTTATAAAATAAGAATTTACTTTTTAGGATAATCTGCATTCCTGAAGTAATTGCTATGCAGAAGCAATCTGTCTGTTAATCTCTTAATGGGTGCATTATTATTTTTAAATTACAGTGGAGATTCAAAATATGTATAAAATGATGTAGAAGGTCTTGTAGAAGCATCGGATCACATTTTTGCTCTAGAAACCCTTGAATGAATTGAAAGGGAAAAATCAAGACTTTAAGAAGTTCATTATGGGATCTGGCAGAAATGCAAATGCGTCATGTAACTGATGAGGCTTTGTACGAAATGAATACTCAAAAGCCTGAAGTTGTCCTTCACCAGAACATATTGTAACTTCAAAGTTATGTATTTCCTCTGGTGAAGAATGAAAACACACTTTCAGAATATTGATGTGCGGCTAAATTTGTTTTTCCTTTCATTATTTTTGTAAGGAAAGAAGAGGTGAAAAAAAGGTGATACTCAAAAAGAGATTTCAGAAACATTAAAGTTTCTGAAAAAACGTCTGAAAAGTTTTCTTGTATGCAAACACAGTTGCGTTTACATTCAGTGTTTCACATCAAAACCCACTGTGTGTATCCTTGAGGCCTAGCAAACATGCTGAATGCTTTTCCTTCCTCATGAAATGATCTAATAATATTTTGGTTTTGTATATATCTCATGCCTGTATGAGACACAAACAACATGAGGACACACTCCATAGCACTACAGGGCACGGTAAGTGGTAGTGTTTAGGCGCTACAGTCGAGTATCAGCAACAGGTTTGCATTTAAAAACAGCAATGTGTGCCTCCCAAGTGGCAGGTCTAAAAAACAAACAAACGGATATGAACAATAAAAAAAAAAACTCTCATTAGTGGAATTGTGCGGGAAAAACACAACATAAAAGCTTTTGTTTTATCGAAGTGACGAGAGTCACTGCACATTCGTTATTTACATCCATTTGAACTGACTAGAAACACACAACTTTGAAAGAGTGAATGGCAGCGAATAATCTTCAATTCTAATCGTATGACTTCCATAATCATATAGAACAAAACAATAAAAGAATGTGTGCCTAGCCAATGTGTCACAAACCAGCCACAATGCATCATTATGCACCATTATCATAAATCCTTCAAGGACCTTGTGACAGTCAGTCCATGCGACATTGCGACATGTGGTTCTCATTGCATAATGAAACTATGACTGAATTTACTTCTGCTACCATCAATCTGCATTTTGCTTAAAACAGCATATATAATGTAAGTTTCAAAGTCTGTATTGGCATATGCACAACAGCTAGAGCAGTGACAATCTTAAGTCCCAGGGATATGGGATATGATTACAGCCTGGATATTCCTGGGTTATGAATATTTGAACTCTGTTTATTTTGATTGCATCATTTTTCAGTTTGATTACAATGATCACATATGATACTTCTCTCTTATTTGCTATTATAAAGTGACACTATGGAAAACACTGTTGCAAACTTAATGAAGCTTTACGTCTCATCTTTTTACAATGATGTCAGAAATACGCAAACATCCTTTTTTATCAAAAGTCAAAAGTCCTCTCATACCTGTCTACATGAATGTTTATGCTGTTCTTCACTTTCTCAGCTCCCTTTTCACTTCTCGCTCACTCACACCATGATTGGTTCTCCAGCCCTTCACATCCTCATCTTCATCCAACTCCTTTGTATTGTCGCACCTTATGTTTTATTTCCACAAGCAAACAATTGTTGTATTACCCTTGTAATTGTTTCTGTAGAATTTAGTTGTCTTTGCGATTCTACATTGTTTTGGTGTTAGGTTATAACTGTTATCTGTCACTGTTACCTCCTTCCTCCAGCCAAGGGCTAACTGCAAAAACCTTGTTGAACAAAGTAAAAAAGTAAATGAACGATATAGAGCATAGGTCTTCAACAGGGGGTCTGCGATCCCCAGGGGTCCGCGGTGGTACTGCAGGGGGGGGTCGCAAAATTGTTTGTAGATAAAGCAAAAACATTTTTAGATTTTGTTTTTATAAAAAATAAAAATGATTTTTTTTGCACATTCACATCCTCCCCACCTAGTCGCAAAAATGCATTCCTTTGTTCAGCCAATGAGTCTACGGCAGACTGAATCAGGTAAGAGGTTATTCTCCAAAGATAGTCTTTTAGTACAACATTTTCGGTTGCACAAGTTTTACTATTCCTCAGCTCAACAAGGAAACAGAACTGTGACGGCCATGAAGAGGAGGGAAAACACTGTTTCAATGTAAATATGGTCATGTGAGTATCTATCCAGATGGACATAAAAAGAAATGTGAACGTATCCTTGAAGTCCTGGTGTTGTTATGCAATGTTTTATTGCTTTAAAACATGTCTAAGGCAATTTGGGGCATACATTCAGGTTATATTTAGAAAACCTGACATGTCAAGCCATGTTTCGGTTTACGTTTTTCAGGCAGTGGTTTTCTTCATGTTATCCTTAAAGAACAACATATATTCCTCAGGGTTGTGTTTTATTGTAAATGTCTGAACGCAGCTTTTTTATTTTATTTGGTATATTAAATCTGCTCACAGTGACTGTTGACTTGGGAAAGCCAAATGTTTTATAAATGCCTGTGTGCCCTTTCTAGCCTCACATGAGCACGACGTGTTCTTATTCAGAGGTCTTTGAAAATCTTGAATGTGAAGGACCTCAAGAGTTTTCAAGTCACGTTTCACTTGTGAAGGACAGACACTTAGCAATTTGAGAATTGTTTAATAGGATCAGGTACGTGCAACCGACAATTCATATGAATGTCACTGCACAGATTAAATTACCTTACACTTTCAAAAAGGTTTGCATACTTATTCTAGCCTTCAGGACCTGAAACAATTATTTTTTGTCTGCTGTTTTTAGTTCAGATTATCATTACAGAGCGTAGATAGTACAGAAGGATGTACACAACTAAATACTTTCAGTACACCAAACACATCTACCATTTTTGAGCACAGTAGATAATAATTAATAAGAAAATTCACCAGAGGAGGGAAAAGGAAAGCTTCAGTGTCGGGAGGAGGATTTAGAGAGAAGAAGTTAGAGAGGAAGGAGAAGGAGTGGGTGAAGGAAGAGTGCTCCTGTTAGGATGTGTAAGCATTGCTCTGGGGCACAAGTCAGTGTGTGTACCCTGCAGATGCCCTGTGCTGTCTAATCTTATTTATTTGCCCGCTCCACTTCCTTACTTACAGTACGTGAGACTATTCTCACTGCTTGCCTGAAAGCTGGAGCTTGCTTATAAAAAGAAACCTTCGCTCTCTCGCAGCTGCCTTCAATATCGTCTATTATTTAAATGACATCTCTGTGAACTGCAACTGCAACTGATTATGATAATAATAATGTCCTTCTCCATAGGAAAGTCAGAGGTCAGGGTAAATCCCCCTAGAGAGATTCAGTGTCTTGCACTAGGAATCATCAACGAAGTGGATACCTGCCAAAAGCTAAAGTATGAACCAGTGTCCCTTATTTAAATGACAATCTTCTAATAGGCAACCCCATCTTTGAGCATATCCATATTGTTTGTGTACATAGGGACTAACACTAATCCAGATCCTTCCCACTTTTGCACAGAGACCTATGACCCAGTAGAAGCTGCTAATGCTAATCCCTCACTGCCATCGCACCCTCAAACACTATCATTTGTAAAAGCCTACAGTGCCTACCAGAATAATTGGCAGCCCTTTAGTAAAAAAATGAGCAAAACACACCGTAATAAAAATGTCGTTTCTGTTTATCGTCTTGGCCTTTCACTCAAAATATTCACAACAATGGTTTACTGACCACAGAATAAAAGTTTTGCCACGGCCATCACAGTCCCCGGACCTAAATCCTATAGAACATGTGTTGGATGAGCTGAAGAAGAGAGTCCACAAGCGTCAACCTCGGAATCTGAAGGATCTGGAGAGATTATGTGGAAGAATGATCTCAGATCCCGTGCCATGTGTTCACCAACCTCATCAGGCATTACAGGAGAAGACTCAGAGCTGTAATCCTGGCAAAAGGAGGCTGCACAAAATATTAAAGGAAGGGGTGCCAATAATTGTGGCACACATGTTTTTGAGAACAATATTTGTTTCATGATAAGAATTTAATGTTTATTTCAATTATGTTGCCTCTATTAAATGTTCAATTTTTGTTAGTATTTTGAATGAAATATGAGGAAAAGTACATTCTTTGCATCTTGTTTTGCTCATTTTTTACTAAAGGGGTGCCAATAATTCTGGAGTTCTGGAGGCACTGTAGTTGAGGGAACCTGGCCAAGCCAGAGGATCCGGACCAAAGGATTGAATACAAGTCTTGGTGATTTAGTTCCCTTGTGACCTGGATGCCCATTTGATTGCCAAGCCAGCCTGTGTTTATCCCACAGTGCTGTTGATTCTAGTGACTGATAAAACAAATGAATCACGTGGTGAGGAAAGTAAGCACTGAATCAGCATTCTCAGGGCATATGCTGGTGTTCAGATCTCTCTAGGAGAAGATAGAGAAGCTAGGCCACACAAATCCTAAAATAACAAAGAAGAAAAATCAGTCTCTACATTTTTCAGTCTGGTTTTGGAAAATCTTGCTTAAGGGAGAAGAGCGAGTATGTGTGGTGTATGTGTGGTTTGGTTTGACTACACTTGCAAATGTACCTCAACTCAGTTAATATCTTAGTTAAAGGCAAACGTTGTGGATGACAACAAAATGTCAGGAAGGGACAAGTGGACTGAGGTTGGTGGGCTTTAAAAAAAAGAGACAATGCCTGTCAGCTGTGGGGTTCCCCAGGGCAGTGTGCAGGGTTCTCTGCTGTTTTTGTTTTGTAAAATGACCATGCAATTTACTTATTTGTCTTTCATGATTAAGCCACTTAAGTGTCCCACAAGCACAAAGATATGATACAGGAAACACTAGTTGAAGTGAGGTATAGTAAAGACCTGATTATCAGACAACAGGATTCTGCAAACTCACAGAGGAAAGAGACTCAAGGATAACATGCACACAAAGGGAGAGAAATACAACAGGAAAGGTAGAATCTTAAGATTCGGATCCAAAACATCTGAAAAGACACAGACAGCCAGAAGAGAGCGAGGTCCCAGGACGGCCGATGGTCTAGCACAGAGAAGTGAAAAGACCAAACAAAGAGGAGAAACTATAGAGAGAGAGAGGCACACAGGTTGGAACTACAAACAAAACAAGGTTTAGAAGTATGGAACGGTTTTCAGAAAGTTTACAGTATAATTGTCTGTTGCACAAACATGGACTAGGCGTAAGCCTTAGGTAAAGTCAGTAATATCCTCTGATGATTATTTCAAAGCCAAATACACGGATGTGCTTAGTTTTGAAGATTTGAGCAAGAAAACTGTTGGAATAGAAACTTGACCAGGAAAGCAACATTCTTAGATAAGGGGATGTCTGAGCAATCGGCCTTCTGCCCAGCCTGGTGTAATTTTGTGTGTGTAATTAGTTCATGGTGATGGGCTAATACTAAAGGGGCGAAAGAGAAACCCAAAGTAGCTCAAAGCAAACGGATTAGAGATCAATGACAAATCCGATATGTTCAATTATAGAAAACTCTTTAGCTGTTCTTCCTACTATTTTAAGAGTGTATAAAATGTTAACAGGTACAATGCCAGAGCTATAGTGAAGCAAACCAGAACGTTATAAAGACCAGGATGAGTGGTTTTGAGTGTGTCAGTGCAATGGAGTGAAATAAACTGCCTCGTGTAATTACAAAGGTTGCAAATCAGAGAGTTGTACTACAAAGCAAGTTAGTCAGAGCCAGGCTTTCTTTGCCTTAGCAGGCTCGACAAAGCCTTCAACCACAAACAGAGATCATCGGGGAACCATTACCATATTACGTTTGACTTTCTTGCATTTTGTGAGTAAAAACATAAATAAGATTTTTCTAAGGTGAACTTGAGTCAACATTCATCCCGCCCTTTTTCCTGCATAAGTGTAATGTAAATGATACACAAATTAGAAAGTAAAATAACCATGATGAATGTAGTAATTTTACTAAAATATTATGATGCAATAAATAGAACATTTACGCTCTCACAGTACAAATTGGCCTTTCCTTCTGCAAAGGTTTATGTGCTGCTGATCAATACCAGTTTATCTAATTATTTTTCTACGTGCTGCGATTTCCTAATTTGAAAACACACCTTTCACCAAATGTAAATGAGAACAGTCGGCAATAAGTTGCTGGTAGTAAAACTCTCACACACAAACACGGATACATAAAATGACCAGGATGCGATGGGGAGCTTCAACTTCAAGGTAGAGTTGACAATCACAGAAACTGAGTGGGTGTTCTTCATCTCCTATCAAACTAATCTTGCAGCCAGCAAAGTTAACACAGTGTGATAGCATTGCTAAAAATGTATAGACTATTATAACTGTGTGAACATTTTGTGAAGATTGTTCCTGTTGCATCTCTTATTTGATGTGTAATTCAATTGTGAGTGTGTTATTTTGGCTTCAACTGTTTTGAGGGGAGTGTGTGTTTGCGTGTGGGAGATCACCAGAACACCATCTGACATTATGCAGTTTGCTTAAACAACAGTTTCACCAACATAAATGTACAAATGTTTGGGGACATAAAAAAGCATACAACTACATGGACTGATTAATCATGATACAACAAATGTCTGCATCTGTGCAATCACTAAGCTACATAATGCATTTACTCTTTCAACAACCATTTCAAATCTAATTTCAATTTAAAAGTAACAATTATATCCATTAGTTTCTTTTTTGTTTTTAGTGTGATGGAAAGATGTGGCTGATTTACTTAAAAATCAATGCTGCAGCCCATACACCTTGCTGTAATAGGATGCCATGAGAATATTTAGAATGATGGACTTGCAAAGTTTGTGGTCATAAAAAAAGGCAATCTTAGCTACAAGCATTCCTAACACTTTCAGATCAACTGAAACAGGAAATATCTGCAATACTCTTTTATAGACTTTAGATGCTGGATTGGAAACTGTGGGTAGAAGATAAAATTTAATGACTTTGTAAGACAAAGTGCATAAAATAGAAAACGTTCCTAATGCGTCAGTGGCTGTTACAGGAACACTTGGATGTTTATCGGCCGCGACAGCCTTTTTGTTAACAGATGTTTTAATATAGTTAAACACGGCCCCCCATTTACTTCAAATAATTAAGACTTTTTTCTGTTTTGTGAATCCTTGTTCACCATGGAGGCACGCAAGAAAAACAAAATTATCTTAAAAAAAAAAAGAAGAAATTCAAGGTAAAAGGCTGTGAGTAACTGCTATTCAAATTATTATTATGTTTGGGTGAAGCAGCAAGGACTTAAGGTGGTACATAAGAACACAGCAAATCAGAGGAATGAAAGCCCAGGCTATAAAACACGCAGGTTTATTCATCAACAGTTTCTTTTAATGCTTAATGATGCCATTTTGACAAAAACGAATAAATGTATTATTTGACAATTACATCCACTCCGCAAGGCAACAGCTTGGAAAACGTTTGAATCAGGCAGTAAAGAATATAAAACAAAAAGTCCCTAACGCATCTCTTACTGTTTTGGCATCGTCAAGGTAATCTGATTTGGCATCGTCAAGGTAACATTATACGTTGCTGTAAAATGTCCCATTCCCATTTATACCACGACAAGTCCTTGAAGCCTCTCACACTCAAACACTTACCAGGTGAAAACAGTTATTATGTGAGGGATCAGGTCTAAAGGCCTAAGAGGGACATTGGGATTGGGCCACGGGGCAGCTTTGATAGCCTGGAAGGCCCAGGTGATCAAGCCAAACAACCCTCCCTCGTCTGACAACAGGCTCTTTTGACAGCAATAATTTGAAATACTGACCTCATGAAACATTATCTGAAATGTCAGACAAAATACTTGACATTGCCAATTTCCAGAGATAAGGATACAGGTTTGTACCTTTCATTACCAAAGCTGTGCTGTCCAAAGTCACGCTCAGGAATAGCCTGTCACGTCTCTTCACTTAAAAATAAGTCTTAGTTTATGAGTGGTTTGATAAATAAAAAGTGCTATCATCACCACAGAACCATTTGCCTACAGTTATCAGTACGACTTCGTAGAAGGGCATATAGCATTTCCACTGCTTGACAGAAAATATGGTTTAATGATAAATTAGTTATGGTTAACCGAATGCATTAACTGTTAAATGACATGTAAATTATGATTTAACAGTAACACTTAATACTGAAAGTATACTGCTTTTAATCCACAGTGAATTTACAGCAGTTCATTAGTGTTAACACAGGTGTTATTGTTATTGAATTATGGTCCAAGCTTATTTATAGTGTCACAGCAGTTGCATTGAGCCATCATGGATAATACCAGGGCCCTGGCCCACCTAAATGGAACAGGGCCATAATTAACGTTATTAATTACACACATGCACCCTGCAATGACATAAAACTGGCTACAGCAGCCTTAGAGTGGCAGTTTCTGAACTCCTGAGAACAGATCCACATCCTAAAGCAGGGGTCGGGAACGTTTTTGGCTGGGAGAGCCATAAAAGCCAAATATTTTTAAATGTATTTCCTTGAGAGCCATACATTTAATAAAATCCGAGTACTAAAAGCGGTATCAGTGTTTCCCCTACCATTGTCTGTGGAAGTATCTAAATGTGTGAATGAAATGAAACTGCCCCGGGACAAACTGACAGGACTGACAACAGACGGAGGCTGCGATGTGATGAAAAGAGCGGATTAGTGCAGGATGCGGGAGAAGATGCAGCTGGAGAACTGTGCAGGTGAGCTGACGGTGTATCACTGCATCATACACCAGGAAGCGCTGTGTTGTAAAGCTCTGGAGATGGAACATGTAATAAGCACGTAACACAGACAGGAAACTTTATAAGAGTCAATGTAAGTCTTTTCCTGAGGAGATACATTCTGAACATGGTTCAGTCGAGGGAAAGTGCTGAATTTGCGCAGTTTCTCGTCAGCTGTTTCGCGAAGGGCAGGGTTCCGCCCCCTACACACACACATACACACAGACACACACAGACACACACACACACAGTTACAGTCAGAGACATAGTGGAGGAAAGGAGAGGGGAAAACTAAAACTAAATCCACTGCTAAATGTTTTACTTTAAAATGACACAGTATAATTATTTATTACTTGTTAAAATGTCAGCAAGCGATATTGTGTCATCGAAAGAGCCATAGGTTCCCGACCCTTGTCCTAAAGTGTAAAATGGTACCCACTCAACATGCAGTTTTCTTTTTTTTGTTTGCTTTTTAAACACAACAGCGAGGAGTAAGTCAGCAGGACGGGAGATTTAACCTGCGACCTAAAGTATACACAATATTGATCTGTAAATCACCTCAAGGACTGCAGCTAGACAGTTCCATCTACCAGTTAGACAAAGCTAGAATAAGCAAGTAAGTGCCAGCCAAAGTGCCACATTCCCAAAGGTTTCTCCTAATAATGTCTCACCAGCCAACCTAATCATCCAAAGAGGAAAGCTACAAGAACAAGGCTCACTCAAACAGAACCAAAATATCTTTAGCACTGCTACCAAAGCTGCTTGACCAAGCGGACATTGCAGTAAACATTTAAGGTAACACACTTTCTCACTACCTATATTCCAGCTTCTTACCCATCAAACCAAGTTCTAACATGAACCTATTTTTTCAGACATACTAGGCTCAATATAGGCAATTTCAAAATCTTAAATAACAAGGCAGGCAGTACCAGGAAGGCAATCCAAACAAGAAAACCAATTTAAAAGGGGCACATGGGGAATTTAAAGATGGCAGAGGTTCAGAACCTGGAGGTTATAAGTGTCAGAGTTCAGGTTTTTGTTTTTTTTAGGTAACAGATGCAACGCAAAGGCACACGGCAACTTAGACTAAATGGCACTGACTGGGGGAGAAAGAGGCTTGTAAAAGTACTGCAGGGCTGATGAGGATATGAGGTGCAGGTGGGGAGATGGGCGGGAAGCTCAGGTGAGATGAATGAGGTGATTGCGGGGCAGATGGGAGTGGCTGGATCTGGGATGAAAGGAGAAAAGTCTGAGGGCATCTGGTGGACAGGTAAAGAATAACACGCCTGAAGGGGCCTGAACTAGTGGAACTGTGTCTGCAGAGAGGGACAGAGAGGCAGAATGAGCAGGAATACACAAAACTGAGGCGGACAATTGTGACAATTACAGAACGGAAGCTTGACAGGCACAGCAATAGGAACTAAGGGAGACGGTGCTTGGCGAAAGGTCAATTACACCACCAAAATGATTCAAGGTAAAACATAAAGACAAAGCTACTTTACCAACAGGATACGATCTTTGAGATGCTGCATGCAGTCAAACTGGTTACAGTCGGTACTTAAACTGATGCATCACAATGCATACATTGCCCCTATTATAGAGGCATTTAAGGATTTGAGTGAGTTTAATCAATTTGACTGGAAGCTCTATAAAAAAAAGACACACTGAGATATTGCAAGCACACTGAAAGCTGTTCATGCTACAATCATGTCATCATACATACTCATATTTATGTGAATGTTTTATTATTACAGTAAACGGGTGAATTAAGAGCAGCAGCTACAGTGTATCCATCTCTCGTCATTAAACAGGTCGTATAGTGCTGTAGTCAACAAGGTGAACTTCTTAATTGTAAGCAGTTAACCTGTCCTGGATACAATCCTTAAATAGCCTGACCTCCCTTTCTACCCACAATCCCTCAGTCTAACATCCAACCACATCTTCTTATGCCCAAGTGACCCTAGCGCTGATCTATGAAAGCAAGAGGCATTATCTGGCTATCCTGGCTTTCCACAGTAGTGACAAGGCTTTTCTCTGCAGACTGGCGAGCACCCCTGCCTCACCTGCCTAACAAAAAAGAGATAAGAAGCACAAGTGAGGGTGTTTGTTTTGTACCCAGTACATGTTTTCTTTCTTTCATCAGATAAAGTGCAGCATTTCATTCCAAGTGGATAAAGCCAATGCTTGCAGTATCTGACACACACATTCACAAAAGCAGAGACAGGTTATAATACTTAAAGATATTTCATCTTTTGATTTGTAAACATGGGTATTACTAACTGTTATTATATTATCAACAGTATGAATGTATGAGTGGTGTTTGTTATAGTTTAGGAGCTGCCATTTGTTTGAGATTACAGACATCAAATCGTGGTGTAATTATTTTTGTAATAATGGAGCACTTATAAAATAATTAGATTACAATAATTATGTCATGGGGGGGGGGGTAGGCATGACTTTACCCAATAATTGTAAACAAATGTTCAACCATAATTACTTTGGTTATATCCACAAATTGTTCTTATTTTGCTTTCACCGTAACTATATTATTACAGCCCAAAATAGTAAAGCATTATGTTTGGGTTGTAATCGTAGGCTGCATCGTACACAGCAACTGTTTTGTAATTGCAGTTGAATCTCCCATAACATTTTGAATGGTCTCTGAACTGGCATCAGGAAGGGGGAAAACTAATAAACCTGTTCCTCGTTGTTGTGGAGTGCTAATCTCATCCAATCAGCAGCGATGCAGTCATCAGTTTATTAAACCTTGCAATAAACCGCACTGTTAATCTTACAATAAGCCTCATTTAATCAACTATTTGGTTGTATTGAATCACTGCTATTTTAGAGCCCTGAAATGTGATTGTTAAACCCTCTAACACTCACTAAGACACAGATACAATTCCATATTACACACACAAACAACACGTACCACATGTGAATGCAATAGAACAGAAACACACCATTTACGACAGTCGCTTCATTACCCCTCGACAATGCGACACAGCCCATTGGGGTTTTTTTGCATTCTTTGTTCCTTTTACGTTCTTGGGCATTGTTTGAAATACTCTGATAAAAATGTGAAATGTGAATTATACTGAATGAATCCAAATGAAAGTGTCATCTAATAATCAATTAATAAATACAATTTGTGTGGATAATATGGGAAAGTTATTTTCTTTTCTAAATTGTTTTTTGCATATCATTCACACCTGATTTCCTCATTTAACTATGTATGATAAGCTAATACGCACATACAGTTCTAATGGTACAGTTAGGGTATTTAGTTTTGTTAACCCTCTCCAGCTCTTGCAACATTAAATCCTAATTCCCAGTATCAACATATTCAAAGGGGAAGGAGAACTTCAAGCTGATACCTCTCAGTCAATACTGTCCAAGTGTTTGATTCCATCCTGCGATAGCCTTCAACCTAATTAGTTTTCCATCTGACACATCCCCTCTTAGGTGCGGGTCAAAATCATTGATGCAAAGTCAATGACTATCTTGTGAATTCCCTTTCTCATAAAATAGCTCCCTTTTGTTGCTGTGTGAGTTAAGAGGCAACTCCGTACAATTGTGAAGCCGCATTCTACAGGCTGGCTGTGTAGGTGGTAGTGTGCTGAAAATAAACCTGCTCATTCAGAGTAGCAATTACAGTGTCATTATCTTGGTGTTGCAATTATCCCTCTTTTCTCTCTGCACTCACCATTACGAAATATTTTATAGTAACATCCTTCTTACGTAAAGGTGCATCCAGTTTGGTGTGGTGCCCTTCTGAGGTAGGGCAATAAAAAATGAATACATAGTGAATGATTTATAAGAAATATACTGTAGATTGCTTTTTCCTTTCTATATGAAACATAAAAATCCACTCTTGCAGCTGCAATCTGTTGTGTTCTTAGTGGTAAACTAATATATTCATCACACAACTACAGTAGTTGAAGAGTTGCAGTTTGGAAAATAATTTTTATAACGATGATTATAAAATCAAATCTGTCTTTTCAGGCAGCGTGCATTTCGATTAATGAAGAGGAGGAAAAAGAAGAACACAATGCATCTGATTAATGAAGAGGAGGAAAAAGAAGAACACAATGCATCTGATTAAAGAAGAGGAGGAAAAAGAGGAAACACACTGAAGTTTCTTGTGTCAGAATGCTGAGCTACCTGACTTGACGTAGAAAGGTAGAAAAGGGACCACTATTTGACTGACGTATGCAATGACCTGTATCACTAGAAATGGCATTCAGAGTACATATTATAATCCTGACAAGGGACTTTTCAATGTGGAAATGCTGTCAGAAAGCGGTGAAAACTAATGAAACATTAGAGACCATCCAGGAAGCCTCAGGAGAAGTCACATTGAGAAAAAGGAAGACATATATATAAAGGGCTAAATAAAAGGTACTGATGCATCATCCACAAAGACAAAGGCCCTCTGGGTACACATTCCAGCTATGCATCAATGTTATAGTGTTGTTGATACAGTAAGACATAAAGGTTATTTTTGTGATGATTTCAGCTATTACCTACTCAAATCTAGCCATAATGGTAACAATGGTAAAGCATCCACCCACTGGAAGGAGAGGACAGAGAGGTTGGTAACAAGCCTCCATCGACCTCATTAGGTTGCAGGGAAGCTCCAGCCTAACAACCGGTCTTGTCTCTTGTGAGGCCGCATACTTCACATGCACACATGCACACACACACACACATACACACACAAACAAACGGCTGCGTGGCTGCTTTTCCATTACAAGCCAAGAAGAACACGATACGCACATAGGAACGGATGCAGGTGTGTACACAAACATGCACACACAGCATCACTGCTCAACCTGACACATGTTGCGTGGTCAGCAGAGGCTCGTAAGCTCAGAGTAAATCAAGTGCAACTGTAGGCCCCACTGTACCTGTCTGCAACAAGTGTGTTGTTTACAATAAAAATAGGTGAAGTTAATTAAACTGGGTTTTTCCTTTCCGATCCATTTGCTTACTGTGCAGTCATCTCAGGCAGTTCGTAATCCCGCATATCCCCCCACTGGCCTGGACGGTGCTGTTGGCTGAGGTGCGACTAGAGATGCAGTGAAGCAGGCAGATTCGTTGCACTAGTGATTAGCAGATCAATGTGCAATTGTGCCATGCTTGTGTCTTCCTTCATTCTCTCTGCTCTGAGTTTGACATAGAAATACAGTCTGTTTTAACTAATTTGCTTTACTAAATTGAGATCACACCAGAACATTATCTTCACCCACTGTGAAAGAAGAGACTATCTATCAATTGACCGAAACCTCCTAGCCCCCAGTCCCCACAATCACGAGGTGAAAATGCTGCATAAATTGGTTACTTTTCTTCATTTTTTTCATTTAATTAAAATGTGGCCAGTACATACACAAGATATTTTCAGCAAAGCTATCTGCTTTAATTAAATGCCATAGGAGGTGGAATTCCAAGGGAGAGGAAGGTATAATTTCAGTGATAAGTGAGTTATTATTAGAGGCAGCCTGTAATAACAGCAGACACCTTCATTGTACTGGTCATTTACTTTACATTGTAAAAAAATCTCTCGCCCTTCCATGAAAGTACAAAGGTTCTCATCAGTATCTGCATTGGTTTTACTATTTTGCACGTATAAAATGCATCGGCCTGTTACAGCATGCTACAAGCTAACGAGACTTTTGAAAAGATGTCAGCCCTTTGCTCATTAAAAATTAGATTTGGAGGACACTTGTTAAAAACTAATTTTCAGCAGCTGCTTCTACCATTTCTGCAATCAGAAGATCAACAGACCACAATAGGATGAGATGCAACAAGTGAGTCTGCAAAAAGGTCACATGGCCCGATGGATTGGTAGTGACAACAGAAACCGCAATGTTATCTTGTGGTTGTCACTTTTACCAGGTATATGAAAGATGAGGGTTTTTTTATTTGCTTTCAAGCTGCTCTGTCATCGCTGATGTGCACAAGAGAGGAAAACCTATTCACTATTTCTAAGGCAAGATTCAAATGCTGGTCTTTGAGGGGTTGCAGGGTCTATTATGTGGATGCTTTCTCTAAAACGCTCAAGTGATTGGAATTGAATGAGCCAATTGTAATCTATCCAAATACAAAGCAAGGAATCTCTGACTGTCTGTGTGTGTGGGTATGTCCTTCATCTGACCTACTTCACGCTTGGCGCAGAATTGCGGGAGACCCCCAAGCGTGTAGTGTTTAGGTAGGTGAGATTTTAGGTCAATATTAATACACTTTGTATAAACAAGCAATAGGTCACTGTACAGCAGCAGGGGCGGGGCTTAAGGGCTCAGCGTACTGAGTCGAGAATGTCATGTGCTGTGGACCTTTACCGGTTGTACATCATTGATTGCAGTTCACTTTTGCTGCTGGATGCTGGATATACTAACGTTACAACTGGACTCTTCCTTCAGTCAATGGGCAATGAGCAGTTCTCCTGAATGCTACAAGCCACACTTTTGGACTGCACTATCCATCCATCCATCGTCTACCGCTTATCCGGGATCGGGTCGCGGGGGCAGCAGCTCCAGTAAGGAACCCCAATCTTCCCTTCTCCGGGCCACATCCTCCAGCTCCGACTGGGGGATCCTGAGGCGTTCTCAGGCCAGTGAGGAGATATAATCTCTCCACCGAGTCCTGGGTCTTCCCGGGGGCCTCCTCCCAGCTGGACGTGCCTGGAACACCTCCCTAGGGAGGCGCCCAGGTGGCATCCTTACTAGATGCCCGAACCACCTCAACTGGCTCCTTTCAACTACTCCGAGTCTCTCACGGATGGCTGAGCTTCTCACCCTATCTCTAGGAGAGACGCCAGCCACCTGTCTGAGAAAACCCATTTCGGCCGCTTGTACCCGTGATCTCGTTCTTTTGAAGTGGACTGCACTAGTATCATTAAATTAGAGAAGCACTGATACCGATAGTAATATTCAATATCGGATGTTAATCCGATTCTGACTCAAAGAGCTGGATCCGGTATCGTTAACAATGGGCCGATCTGGTATCAGATACCATTATTTTAATAAGGACCACTTCAGTACATTTACATCTATGTATTTATTTTGTTACATTTTGTTTTACAAAGTTAGGAAAGCAATGTTGCCTACCACATAAAATAATGATCCCAGTCACCTCCACACAGTGAGGTGTACAGCTTATTTATTAATCACTAGTATCGGAGCGGTACTCGGTATCAGTGGATATCCAAAGTCCAATATTGAATTAGTATCCCTAAAATCCTAATTAGAGAGGGCCTAATACTGCCATGTCACCTCCTCCTGGTAAAAACAACGCACTGTGTACTTTTATGTTTCCCGAACATTGTGAGCACAGTATTATAATAACAGTCAAACATATAAAAACAGAAATGACTAATCACCTTATTACTCACTAATCTATTGAAAACTGATAGTTGCCGATTGAAGTTGCCGTGTACTTCAAAACTGTGGTGTCCGTAGGCTTTGCTATTTTCAGAGATTAGCAGTTGCTAAGAAAGTATTGTATAGGACAATAATTTATCAAAGCCAAGACCAAAAGGTCATACAGACAGGAGGATCTATGCTTGCTTTGTTCACCAAACAAAAGACTCGCAGAGTCTTGAGGAAAATGTCAACGAAGCTGCCACTGAAATGCTGTTTAGTACAACCCCAGCTTTCATTTGGCACTTGACACAAGAGGTTGAGGAAAAAATGGTTCAAAGTGATGCATCAGTCGTGTCATGCCACGCTCGAATCGGATACATCACCGCACTCCATTTCACTTTCACCTTTTTAATTTTTTGTCCTCTTAAAGGCTGCGATTCAGGGCCAAAAGAAGAGCTTGGGAGTGAGCTGTGTAAATATTTTTCCTTTCCTTCGGGGTCTGTGTGTGTCAGGCACCATCTGCTGGAGTTGGAATGATCTGGAATTAGTGCTACTAATTTAAAGTTCACAGGGAGACACTATTGAGTGGACCCCACATCCCCATTTCAAGGTATTCAGACCAAACACACTACACATTCAAATAATTGGGAAGGAATTTCATTTCCCCAGGGAAATTCTGTTCTTTCTTTCTGCTTTTGCTATTAATCCTCATTGCTTTTTATCTGCTCTAATAGTCACCCTGTCAATTGCTGCACAATGTCTGTCGTCCCATTGGTTCAGATCGTTCGCTGGAACATTCAAAGGATACCCCTGTGGGCCTCAAAGTAGTTTTTTAGCCATTTACTGATATTTTATCAAGCTCTACAAGAGACACAACCAATTAGGACATTTCCTGTCCAAAGATAATCATTGAGTGTCTGTATGCAATGCACACGTGCATTAATGCACACGTACGTATGTGGCTGCTCAAGAGTGTGTCTGATATTCTCTGACAATGCAGCTTAACTGTAGCTAAAGCACTTTCACACCTCTCAGTGGATATATATTGTGTGTGTGAGTGTGTGTGTCTAGCTCAACAGCGGATCAGTAAGATAGAGTCATGGAAATGTTCACTGTTCTTTTTGCACGCCCTGAGTTTTGACTGGCTATTGCTCATGCCTCAAAAGATCAAGACAAATGGGCTATTTTTCAATTTAAAAAAGTGTGATGGTGCATTTCTATCCAACAGAGCGTTAGGTGTGTATGAGTTATTTTGGTCTGCGTTTATCAGAAAGGCAACGTTGTGTATTTGCACGTGCATGTATTCTAAATATAAAGATGAATTTGTGAAGGTGTGATATTCAAATCAACTGCACTTGTAAGGCACATCATACAGTGCCGTGTGAGTACTCCTCAACATGTAAGCAATACTGCAGGCACTCCAAAATAAAAATATGTGTGACAGCATGAATAAACAGTGTTAACAATGAATATTCAGTGAAACACAAAATGCAAAAAGAGCACACTGATTGCAACACAATACTATCCCCACACACTCATTTAGCGTTACACTCATTTCTCAAACACAATGCACCATACTGTTTGTATACACAATTTGGATCAATATATATATTATGGACACGCCATTAATGTTCAGACAGACCATCAAGCCAGCATAACTTTCTCAGCATATAACTGTAACATGGAGCATTACTAGATCCTGCTGGATTTCTCATTGGCTTCATGACCTAATTGGCTCGTCCATTCTTTCAGTGATGGTGCTGGTCCCTAGAGTGTGGACATATTTGACATGCTGGGGAATGGGTTTCAGGAGAGAGGGGATGTAGGCCAGTCAGATACAATAACAGAGATCCAATACAATCAAATGATTAATTGGTCAAAATACACAAATGCTTTAAGACATACAGGAGGAGATGCACTGGTGTTTTGAAACTACGCAAGCATTACGCAATATTACTGAGATATATAATAATTCCCCTGCTGGTTAGATGAGTTTACTGTATGTTCACACTGGTTATAAATTGGAGGCCAGTTAGTGCTTTAGGTTCTGCTGAAAAGGAAAACTGTTTATATTTCATCATAGGTCACTTATGTTTCAGACAGAAGCACACGCAAAGGTCACTAAAGCTGTCTTGCCCATTCCTTAGCCTTTTTTGTTCTAATGGTCCAAACAATGTTGAAGCTTTTGATTCTTTTCTGCTTACATTGATACAACTACGGGAAACAGCCACTGCTTTCATTGACATGCTGGGTCTGCTGCAAGAGCCGTGTTTTTCATGCTTCATGATCAGAAGGTGTAAGTGGACCATAACAGTTCTATGGTTCATTTTGCATGAAAGCATCACAAATAATCATTTAGGTATCGAAGTATACAAGACACCATTTTATAATCATTAACTTGTATCAAGGGATGCAGGACTTGCCTATTAAACATGTACTTTACTCTCCTAAATGGGAAATAAAAAAATGTTACATTTGTACATTGTGTAGCTTTTTGTAGCATCTTGTAAAACTAAAAATAATGCTTCAATTTTAAACGATTTGTTACTTAATTCTCATGGCTTCACCCCTGCAGCACATATGGAGAATGGCTTTTTTCTGGAGAGTCTCTTTAATAAATGAGGTTGTGATTTCACAGATAGGATCAAATGTGGGTGCTCGAAGCCTGTAAACAAACAACACTTGTTTGGGTTGGTAATTTAATTTAATCACAGGAACAGGCCGGAACACGGTGTTGTTTTTGTTGAATACATGTCATCTCTCTTGGGAGAAGTGTGCTGAATTTAAATGTCACTATTGACTGACCAGCGTCAAGTGATTTGGCTTTAAACCCCTTAACTGTTGTGTTAATAATGTGCCTCATCCACTTAAAGACTGTATACCAGCTTGACGTAAATATCCTCATGCAAGCCGATCTCTCACAATGTAAATGTTGATTTTAATCTGAGATAAATATAATTTTTTTAAATGGACAGTTGTCTGGAAGCAGCCAGGAGATTTGATTCAATGAAGCTGTCTGTGTCAAACAACTGGACTTGACAAGCGCGGCATCAGGCAGCTCAGGCGATGCTGTTTTCCTCACAAGGTGTGACAGATCAGAGACAGGAAGATGTAGAATCCATATGGATGAACAATGTTTCTGGAAACTGTCACTGGACTGACAGCAAATTGACACAACATCTGTCAACACGTCTCAGGAGATATCTTGGTATTTGAAAGATGCTTTCACTTGGGATTAGCTGTTCACTTTCCTCTATTCAGAAAGCATTAAAATAGTCATTATTTAGTATAGTTTTGGCCAAATGGAGTTGTCAAATAAAACATGGCATTGTCCTTTTCGGTGACAGCAATGGGAACTGGATGGTATGACCAGGTTTGAGCTATCCAAAGATCCATACCTGCTGATTTACAGCACAGCTGCTCACTACATTTCAAAGCAGTTTTTATACAACCTATCTTTATTATAGAGGGTTTGCTAATATTTTGCAGCAGCACAGCATTACATTTTTCCCTCTTTTCCCTTTTTGTCTTCACTTACTGACTCATTAAAAAGTGACTACAGCAGAATATCAATATCTGCATCATCATGATCACCATTCTCTGCCGTATACCTCAGCCTCAACATAAATAAAACCATGCGGTGACATCAGGCTAAAGGCTTTATACAGAGAACTAAACGACATAAATCAGATATAGACCACTATAAACTCTATGACAGTAGTATGACTGATATGCTGTTAGCCCACACAGGTTTATCAGACAGCTGCAGATAAACAACCCAGTTCTCTCCACCTCGTTAATATTGCCTGCTGTTGTTAACTTGTTAAAGCTGCTCAGCGAGGGTTGATAGGATGCAGGACGGGTTGTGCAGCCAGAATAGCAGTCACCTGCCCTGCACCAAGCGCTGTGTCGTGGACGCGCTGCGTCTGGAGAACCCACTCTAATTACAAACTGGAAGGGACAAACAGATCTGAAATCAGTTGGCCGGAAAGAACAGCTTGACACAGCCACACTGACATGTCTCAAGAATTCAACTACAGCTCACTTGGAACACTTTTCCTGGCCTGTATTACGGCGGAGAGCAAATGTTTGCTTTCAGTTGTTTGACACCAAAGACCAACCGGGATCAATACTGTAAACAACCGACCTGCTCTACAAATAAATCATCCCTATAATGCGTGTGTGACACATACACTGCTAGTGCGCTTATGCGCTCACACTTACTCACTTCACAGACACGGACTCAAAGTGTTCGTTTGCAAATGGCCAAATAAAGCGGGATTGGATGAAGCCAAAATAGTCTCGGAACATCAAATTCACCTTGAAAGTTAACACCTTAGGAATCACATACAATAAATAACTTGGTATCACCTCGAATCTCTCACCTCAGGAGTAAGGCTGGATATACATGCTTTACATATATTGATAGATCGGAGCTATAGATGATCTTGTTTTATGCAAGTTTAGCACATTACACAGAAGAAGATAAAAATATCTTACCTTCACGCCATAAGTTTGAATCTTTGTTTTTGTCGGCACCGGCTGTTAAATCCAAGCGCACCCACAGTTAGCTCCTGCTGTATCCTTCATTTGCTTTGCACATTGTTTACTCTTTAAAATGTAACCGAGTCGGTGCAGCGGCTCGGGTGCGAGGCATTAGTACAGTATGTTGGGGAAAACTGCACTGGTCCTGAGAGCCAAAACAAAAACCGCTGCATATAAATAATAAAAAAAAAAAAACAGCTTTAAATCATTAACTGTTTCCCGATCGTTCAGCAGAAACCTCGAAGAATGATTTTCTTCCGTCTCGGTGTTCAGTGAAGTAGGTTGAAACTGTACTGTGCGTGCTGTCCAGGAGCTTTACGCACAGAGTTACCTTCGGTACTGACGGAAGAAGGCGGAGAAGCGGCGACTGTAAAGAACTGTGGAAAATCAAGGCGGGGTTATATCTGTTTAAACCCTGGCAGGAACGTATATTTCCTTTACGGTCACCGTCATGGGGGAGACCTTATATCACCTTATGTTTGCATCATATTGTTCGTACTGCGTGCCAAATTTGCGCCACAAACTGCATCTAAAGTATTTCATCCACTGATGCTAGAATGGACGAGATTTGAGAGAGAAATAGTCTGCGAATAATTGAGCACACATACATGTCAGGGCCTGTGCTAGACTTAGTGCATTAGCTCATGACGTGGAAAATGGCAATGGAGTGGGAGATCAAAGAAATAGGTGGACTGTAGTGCATTTGGGCCCATACACTTATATTAACAATATTCCCCCCCCCCCCCCCCCCCCCTCTCTCTCTCTCTCTCTCTCTCTCTCTCTCTCTCTCTCTCTCTCTCTCTCTCTCTCTCTCTCTCTCTCTCTCTCTCTCAAATTCAAAGTCAAATCCAAAGAGGCTTTATTGGCATGACCATATTGAAACACAGTATTGCCAAAGCACATTGTACAACAAGGTAGTACAGTTTTTGAAAATGCAAACAATAAAACATTAACAACCATTTTAACAATATTTTGCAATATTAAAGCTGATCATAACTGATGGATATCAGCAGCAATGTATTAATTATTATTATTATTATTATTATTATTATTATTATTATTATTATTATAAGAATGATAATAAGAATACGAATATAACCTCCTGTCATTATTCAATAACTGACATCTCCGTCCCCAGAACACTGCATGGCTTTCATTCTTGCTGCCATGTAAACAGGAGCCAGTTTACACAGGGGGTCATTTGTGAATGCAATTAAGCTGTTAGGAGAAAAAACAATGAGAGAAACAATGTAGCACAAAGACCTCATAACATCCTTGAGATTTACATCAACCTGTAGGTGGAGATGCATCCAATACAACCTATATACATACCTTCCTCAGTCTGTGTATATAGATAGAACAAACATTCCAAATATCATTATTTTAGAGCTAGAGTTTTTGTGTGTTAACTGTAATCCTCTTATTTGTTTGGTTTTATGATATAAATTACTGCCAGTGTAATCAATATTTGAAATGTTCAGTGGTTTCACATCTCCTCGCTGTGTTACTTCACACAGGTGAGACTTAAACATGTTTTTTTGTTAAAGCACAATGTGGCTAATATATGGTAACACAACACAGTATAATCAATAGAGCCCCTTGTTCTCATTACAGGAAGACGAAAAGTGGGCGATCACTGTCAGAGCCTCTTAGTGAGGTTTGTCAAGCAGCTTTTTACCATTTAGCCATTTGACTTTGAAATACGATAGATATTCAGTAATTATGCAGGGAGAAATCCACTGGAGCAGAGGAACAGCCACACATCCCTGCGCCCTAAACCCCCCATAATGCCACACAACTGCCAGATTTATTATGTTTTGAATATATTTTTTTAGCTTACTGCAAACAATCAAAACAAAAGGCATTTTGTGATATGTAGGAAACAAGTAAATGAAGCATGAGTAAGCAACACAGGCAAAAAGCTAAATTACAACATCCAAAATCCTCACGCTGGATGAAATGTTAGAAAGTAGTGATACAACTGAGTGTGGCATTTTCCTCTGTATGAATATCCCTTTGCAAAGAATGGCTGTTCTCACTTTTGTACTCTTGTGGTGACATCTGTTCTCAAGCAGATAGCAAAAAAAACCAGTTTAGACTTTCCTACTGATTGACACATAAACATACACACAGTGGGATGCATAGTCTGATAGAGTACACACACACCCTCACACACACACACACACACACACACACACACACACACACACACGCACACACACACACACACACACACACACACACACACACTTGCACAGTCCCAAGGCTTGTTGTGGGAGGCACAAACACATCTAACTGCTGACTGCCATAAGGCAACATTGCAGCCTGGTGCTGCCTGATATGGCCTCTATTAACTTGAGTTGATGAGTGTATGTTGGCAGCATGCTAAATAAATCACAGCAACTTAGATGATGGTGCTAAGTTCATGCTATTTCACAAACCGGCTTCACCCTCGTGTCATGACAATGAAATGTTACTAAATCCACCAAGGATTTCTTCCAGTCGAGAGATCCACAATATTGCGTCTAATCTTAATGTCAGGGGGTAAATTCACTTCAGGAATGGAATTCTTTTTTTTATCCTCATGTTAAACAGGACTTGGTGAGATATTGTAGATTCAAGACACATACACTCCTCTCTCAGCCTGGCCAAGGCACAGAGCCACCACTGGTGGGCGGATGCCGACTTGAGGTGAGTCGGGGAAAGGCACAGACCTAGCATGAGGAGGACACTACTGTGACACTGCTCTCACTCACTCTTTCACTCACACATACGGCAAACACAACATAACTCAAACATGAACTGATCTTGAAAGTGAATCATATGTTATGCACCGTCAGTCATCGCTTTAAAGTTCACCTCATCTTTTAAAGAATGTATGATGTTAGCTCTGGTTAGCACCAAATAAGCATGTGTGACATCCTATGCCAACAACACAGAGGCTCAATTGCTGGCTGGCAGTCCCTCAAGAACCTGACATACTGTGTTGAAGTTTTGGCACGACTGCCAGTTTGGAAGAGGATGGTGACAGCCAATGTGCCACAGAGTGGAGTTAAGGAGAGATGAGGAATAGAGGGAAAGAGATGAAAAGTAGAAGGAGATATCCGGTTATGAGAGATGCACTAGCAGCTTTCCTCCAGGGAGAGTGGGGTATTTGAAGGATACGTCTGGCAAAACTTTTACATTTTTGTTATTGTTAGCACATCCACACAAAAAAGTCAAAACCAACAATGAATTGACGCTATTAACAAGAATTGTGCATCCAAAGACTGATAGTTGTTTGTTCCTCTGTGCCATAGACCTCTTTTATTGTCCAAAAACTATTAAAAACACATCAGTGAGCCACATCATTGCACTGGGTATTGTAACACACTTATTAGTTGTTTACTGTTGTTTATGTAGAGCCTGTTCCGCTGACTAGTGCACGGAATATGTATTAATCCGCGAGTAAAAATGGTCTCCGATAAAAGTACAGCAAAAAACATGTGCTAAATACTACAGCGCCCAGGTGTTTCAGAAAAGTGTATGACATGGATGAAAAGTGCATGCTGCCAGTGGCATGGCTCTAGACATGGCAATGTCAGTTGGCCAGTCAGTCGGCCGACAACTTTGTGCCGGACTGAATATCTTAACAACAATTGCATGAACTGTCATTTGAATTCGGTGTATCTTGCCATGTATTAAATGGATTGAGAATAATGAGACTAAACTGTAAGATGGTGATGGTAATTAAATTAATTAGAAGGAAAACCACCGCCCGCCTGAAAGATTAAATGAAGAGCAGTTTAACTTTTTCTTTCTCTAACAGATACTGATTTATCATGTATTCTGAGGCAAAGTAATTATGCATTTTGGAAGCAATTATGGAGGAAAATTGTAGCCAATATCAACTCAACAAAGTAGCTGCTTTCTGCTGGCCGGATTTATGTTTTTTTCATAGGCCAGTTTAATTGTACTATTTCCTGTGCAATGTGTGACTGAACTTTGCTCATTACAGTTGAGTGGAGCTTTACAATGTTCATGGCAACTTTCCATCTAGTTTCATTGTTACATTTCATCAGATGCTACAGCGCAGCAGCTAGGGGGAAGTAGGATGAAGCGAGAGGCAGAGCTGGCTTGAATGTAGGAGGAGGAGGAGCTGTAAGGTAAATAATTTATGCTTGAAATATTAAAATCTCATCGGTTCCAGTTTCATTGCACTATATTTGTCCATGAAAAGGATCCGATGCCATTTATGGCTTTGTCAGAACAGGGAGACCGAGTAGAGTTAAGAGGAAGAGAACAGAAACAGTCTGGTAATTGTGAGGCTCAAGGTCAATCGTCGCTGGAGCTGCCAAGCCGAGAAGCATGTTGACAGTATGATGGGGCACCGTGGAATCGCCTGTGCATTCTCAAACAGTCTTGTTAGCCTTATGGCACCTCAAAGAGGCTGAGTACAAAGAGTGTTTGTTGCATGTTTCCTGTTCCCTCTGTTTGGAACTGATTGTAGACTGATTTTAAATTGAAAAAGCTTTTCTCTGGGTGTGTTTGGAGTGATTACACACAATGCAGAGGCCAAATGGAAAAGTAGCTGTTTACAGTTTGATTGAATTTAAAATCAATTCTTGTTTTTTCCTTTTTCTTTCTTGTCTGTTGTTGTATTTCTTTATTTTGCTCACATACAGTGTTGCATATTCTATGTAACTATTTGTTTCCCACGGTTTTTGCCTTTTAAATGAAGGGACATAGATGGAGCAGATATATATATATATATATATATATATAGATAAGTAGATAAGGCAGTCTCCGGGCTGATGCAAGGGAAGCTTTAATCATAGAGTTGGACCTCAAGATAGAGCAGTCAGCCCAGTCTTCAGATAAACAGCTGATATAAATACAACCATAAAAGACTACAGAACATAAACAACCCAACTTCATGCACCATATTGATGTTAATGGCAGCAGTAGCGTGGCATATGAATGACTTTACTGGCTAGATGTTGCTGCAGATTGAAGCATTGCTTCCCTTCAGAGGTTTCACTGCTGGTTTAATCAGCTCCATGTGGGAACAACACCGCAGAGGGACTCACATCACACAACAGGACTTTAAGTTATCATCCCTTTCTCAACTTTGTCAGCTCATTCCACATAACTGGA
This sequence comes from Cottoperca gobio, assembly GCF_900634415.1. Classification (NCBI taxonomy): domain Eukaryota; kingdom Metazoa; phylum Chordata; class Actinopteri; order Perciformes; family Bovichtidae; genus Cottoperca; species Cottoperca gobio. The sequence continues at coordinate 10,666,347 of NC_041367.1, read as the reverse complement.
GGCCAGGAGATGAACCTTGGTTGTTTATTTTGGATTCTTTCAAATGCTAAATATTTATACAACCCAATGCATTATATAGAGACCTGTGTCTACTAAAACTAACAGAGGCAAAAGAAAATACCACAATGGGACACATATCATGATGTATTTGAAGCTAAAGATAAGCAGGACGATTGTATATTTGTTTCTATGTGTTTTAAAGGAAATGTTTGACATTTATGAACTATGCTTTTCTGCTTTCTTCATGATTGTCTGAACAACATGAATCTATAGCCAGCAGCTGGTAAGTAACTTGGAAGACTGGAAACAGGGGTAAACAGCCAGCCAAGCTCTGTCCATAGATAACACAATCCTCCTTCTAGTATCTCCAAAGACCACCTCTTTTGATCAATCCGTGCGAAAGTGTAAGAATATGTGATTTTATAATGGTTATGTGTTTCCTAGAGACTCAGCTGCCAGGCAACCTCACCGTGATAACAAGACTACAAAATGTTTCTTTCCCAAAAGGTTTAACAGGTAAACGCTTTAATGTAATCAAATTGTAATATATATACTAGCATACATGCACCTTATGTTAACCAATAGGTCTGGTCTTTAGGAGAGTGTGTGGGACAAAGGAGAATATAGCTGAATGGATATTAAGAAATGTGAAAGGAAACAGCATAAAAAAGCTCATAATGGGGACCTTTTTTATAAAACTCTGTTTGTCTTTTTCTCTAAACTTTGTTGCATCATTGTGGCTGGAAAAAAAACATGGCTTCTGCATTCAGCGTTCACAAATCTCAAGTCAAAGCTAGTTTAGTATTCAAGGAAGACATGTGCAACACTTTTAAAATCTCAAATGTACCACATCTGTCGCTGAGGTCTCTTGGAGGTTAATGCACAAAAGGAGGAAGTGAGTACGCCCGTCATCCAAAATATAATCATCTATGTGTCTTCATGTTCTTCTGTTTCAGTAAATTCTGTAAATGTTTTCTCCTGCATCTTTCATTTAAAAGTGTTTGCCTCCTGTGGTGTGCTGGGGGCAAATGCCTTCTATCTCCATGCTAATGCCCAGATTGACTAACTATATTCAACCTCTGTCTAAAAGAGACACATTTTATTTTATAGCTGCAGTAGCTGAGAGAAATATGCTGGTGAGTCTTTCGCAACAGTCCACACAATATGATACACTTCAACATACAGTCATGACAACAATGATTAAACTTTTTCCAATTGTATCTGCTCCCAGCTGTGGCCATGCTCTGGTTAGCACATTTTATTATCACGTCATGTCAGAAAAATCTGTTTTAGTCATTTTACTTCTGTTCGACATGAAGAATTACTTTCGTTTTAGCTGACTACTTCAACAAAGGTTGAGTGAGTCGGCTCCTGTGCATGGCATCACTTGATGAAGAGGGCAAAGTTTGGATCAAGACTTTGTATAGTTTTTAGAAAAAAAAGTTTGGTCCAAACAAGAAGAAAGAACTAGACATGAAAGAAAAGATGAGCGGAACGGACGATGACTGGAGAATGAACAGATAAACAGAGAACCTTGGGTAATGAAGACAGCAGGAGATGAAGTGCCCTCAGTAGCAGGATGAGCATCTTTATTTTAAAGAAGCCAACTCTTGACTATAATTGGAAGGTAGCGAGTGCAGAGAAGTGAGCCTGTGATGTGATCATTAGCCCAAGTGTGGAGGCTTCCTCCTGAGTAAGAGAGAGGAGAGAGGAATGAGGAGGAGAAAGGACAATGAGGAGAGATGGCCAGACAAGTACGGGTCAAGAGGGGGAGACTTTTTTAGACAAGCTTAAAAGTACCAAAGTGCAAAATCACAAGTGTCTGGATGGAGGGGTGGTAGAAAAAAAGAAGATAACAGTCAGACTTGACAGAGATGGGAAATACCGAAGAGTAATCGGAACCATCCAGGACAGCCACTGACACTCCATCCACTACATTGTGAAGAGGGAAGGTAGAGTGCTACAATTTATCTATGTCAGAAAGAGCTGTGGAGAACATCTGGTGCTCTTTATGCTGGATTGTATGGCAAATCGGTGCTCCGTTGCTATACCTGCTGGCCTCCATTTGGTGAAGGCAGCGGCTGGATACAGTTTAAGAGATGGATGCCTGAGTGCAGATCAAAGGGGTGTGCTTTCACAGTGTGCCAACTTCATTTGTTGGATGAGTGGTATCGGCTTTAACAGCACAACAAAAGACCAAAACCCCTGCCAATCGCAGTCTCATTACCGCTTGTTGAATTAAGTACCTTTTTCTCCTGGGGAATTGGCTTGCAGCACAGCACATTCAGGCATACGTCTGAAACAGTAATTACTGTCTGAAAACATGCATATTAGACGTTTGCCTTTTGGGTCTGACAGGTTTGGGTCCTGACAACACAACGATGGGCCTAGTGGATACTGAGAAAGGAGACCACTTTATCTGCTGGGTGTTTCTGCTTGTTCTAACCACTAACATCTGCAATAATAAGATAGATGTCGATGGTAAGTAAAGACCTTCAAATGTAGGCTTACCGCTTGTTAAACTTCAATGTCTCGTTTACTAATGTTAACTACCGAGGATGTGACGTGTAGGTATGGAAGTTTTGAGGTTGTTTAAAGGCCTACTAAATATGTGTACAGAAACAAAACAGCCCTCACAATTGTAAGAAAAAAGTTATTCTTTTTGATTCATTGCCATCTCTCTCTCACATGAAGAGCCTTTGCCATTAACCGCTGGGCAGAGTCACAAACTGTCAGATCCTACCACCTGACCACATGGCCTTCTTTAATTAGCTACGCCGCTCCAGCTAAATATTTTATTCGGAAGTAAAGGTCACGGTGGAGCTCCGTATAGAATGTTATTTGAGAAAATGTTTTAATTTATGCCTGCAATTATCAAAGCCAGGCACTGTGACCAAAAGAGGCCTCACACTGCATTACTCAAGGAAAAATAATGAAGAGAAAGGCCTGGGAGCACAGACCTCTGTGAATATGTCAGCAAACATCAAGCGCATGAGAGACGGAGAAATGAACCATGTCTGAAACACAGCAGCACATTCCACCTGCAACACAAGTAGTGTAACTGAAGCGTACACGCTCGGTGTCAAAGGCCATGCATTGATTTCCATGATAGGGTAATGGCTGCACACGCTTGTTTAGACTTACTTGCTTACATTACAGCGTTGCTCTTCTTGTACTTGCTCCTTTCATGTCAAGACTTGAAACTGTGCTTATTCACACTGTGCCCAGCAGCATAATTTTACAGTGCAAACCCTCTCCTCATCTGCATTTTCCAGATTATTCATCACCCTAAAACACTGAGAAGCTGTGATCTTCATTTACATAAGGACTCTGGACCAGGCAAGAGGTCTCCTTGCCCAGGGTGTGCTGGTGTTCCCAAGTGCTGTCTCTTCTGACTCTACACACGTACCCTCAGGCAACATATGTACTCCTCGTATTCGTCCATGGAGCCTGTCATCTTCAAAACTGTCAAGCCGTCTCTCTTTCTCACTCTCCATCTCTTTGTTTTCTTTCATTTCTCTGTGATCTCTCATTCTCCTCTCTAATTTCATCATGCGGTACCTCCACTGTGACTGTTCTCTTCGAGGACAAAGTCATCTTTTTGTGTCTTGCCATTATTTCTCTCCCTCCTCCTTACCTTCCTCTTCCCTCTGTCTCTGTGCCATCTCTACAGCACTACACTATCTCTTCATATTGAGTCTATTACAGTATGTCTTCTCACATATAAGGATATTCTATGTGAAGTTTAATGTCGCACTGACAAGTCAATATGTATATTGGGAGAACTCAGAGAAGTATCGGATCAAGAGCGTGTTTACAGCTTGTGTGTTAATGTGTCTTTAGTGTCCTGTTTTATTGGTGTGCAAAGCATTGAACCACTACAGCTCTACTGATGCCATGTGGATACTGTGAGGCAGGAGAGGATGTGGACAGGATGCAGAAAGTGGAGTCAAAGAGATAGGAGGAGAAGAGAATGGAGAGATAAGAAGATGGGATGGGCAAGGGGCCAAGGGATGACTGAAAAAGAGTCACATGGAGGATGGGAGAAACCATGAATAATATGAAATGACACCACAAAGAAAAGATCTGAAGTACCCCGCTGTCTCAAGAGCAACAGGGAACACAGTCTAAACATGCATTTTTTATTCAGTTTGAATCAATTACTATGACACTCCTCATAGTTTTTATACCACAAACATTGCGGCTCCAAAAAATAAGTTTGTTTGGTAATTTTGCAGCAGGGTAAATGAGTATATCTGGACAACCAATGTCTTTAAAATATTTAGCGATGCAGTGTAATGGGAGATGTACAGTACAGAGCACTGCAGCCTCACAGGCCTGCAGAGCACAATGGGATTTGGATTTTTTCTTGCATTGCCTGCTCTCTCAGTCCCTCTGTGATATTGCCATTTGGTTGACAAGCATGTGTACATGTGTGTTTGTGGCTGTGTTTATATATGTATGAGAGAGAACTGTATGTGTGCGTATGCTGGTCTGCTTTTGCTGTAAATGACTGGTGACAGCAGTCCTCTGCATGTAATGTGTTATTGACTGTCACTCAGTAGGACCTTCACAACCATCACAATCAATTAATGTCTTATGATATAGCCAAGAAGTGGACAGCGGTGTGTGTGTGTGTGTGTGTGTGTGTGTGTGTGTGTGTGTGTGTGTGTGTGTGTGTGTGTGTGTGCGTGCGTGTGTGTGTTGGTTTCAAGGGTAACATAGATATAAGCATAGTAAGTCCACTCACACAGTTTATCATAGTGACTGATCAGTATAGGAAGGACATATGACAAACCTGAAGGTGAAACAAAATAAATACTGCTCAAGAAGTAATCGCTGTACAATCATCTTATCAAGTGCAGCGGCCAGCCTGAGCAGCAGAAAGAATTCAACATCTGGTATTTTATATACAAAACACGTGTTATCAGATGGTACTACTCGTAGAAAAAGTAACAGGGACTTATTTCACATACAGAGTAAAAACGTAATGGACATTGAAACAGCAGTATATACTGTAGGTATCTACCTTAAAAAATGACTGCTCATTAGTACGTCCTATCCTTCTCTCCTCATGCCTCCAAGTTCTCCAGCTAAGCTCAGATATTTTCGAGATGCCAGCTAAATTTAAAGTTATACTCAATTACATTAGATGTTTCATGTAAGTAATAGAGTCCTCTCTTTCTAATTCCCAGTGCAAAAATACATTTTTAAATGTGTGCGAGTGGGAATTGTTATAAAGGCCTTTGAGGTAGTTTCAATAGCTTCAATAAAGAGCTCTACTGGATCTTCGTGTCTGCAAAGTTTACTTTTTTATATGGGCTGCTAAATAATGGCTGGTTAAAAACAAATAATACATTTGATATGGTCAGCAACTTAATTGCTCTATCTATTTCTACAGCAGGAACTATACACATTATCCGTTACAGACTCAGGATCTTTGGTTTTTTTTCTAAGATTAAACTGAAAAACCCTTTATTTTCTCCTAATGTCTCTAAATGTAGCACTTAAAGTATATCAGCAAATTTGTTCTTGTAATTAGTGATGTGTCCTTTCGTGTCGAGGCTTCGAAGCGTGTGTCGAGTAATCACGGAAGGTTTTTGTGAAGCGCGTATCGAGGCTTGTGTTGATGACGTATGTGATGACGTTCGAAGCCTCGCGAACCTGCCGTACCACGTGACTGATTCAGGAACAGGTTCGCGGGTTTGGTGTGCGATTCGAAATATAAGGGGGAGCGAATCGCAATTGAGCCCCCTCATAATCAACACTTTATATGACTGCGAATGTGTGGGTTGTTTGTTGTCGTAGTATGCGTTGTTGCTGTTGAGTTGTTAGTATCGCGTTTGTATTGGATCATTATGGAGCCAGCCAACTAGTGAAACAATTGTTATGCACGCCAGCATCATCTTCCTTGTGAGCAAGTAAAGATACCAAATCTAAATCTGTTGAAAAGATAATGTACATCCAACGTGTATGTTACGCATCCCTGGTGGCGCAGCTCGTAGAGCAGGCGACCCACATTCAAATGCTTGCCGCAGCGGCCCAGGGTTCGAAACAGACCTGCTGCTATTTGCTGCATGTCATTCCCCTTCTCTCTGTCCAATCTTAAACTGCACTATCATTTAGGCGTAAAAAGCCCACATTTGTTTCTTTATTTTTGAATAGAACATTATATTCAGTCTTATATGTGTGCGTCAAAGAATCTTCAGGGCAAAGATACTTTACATCCACTGCAGCCTTGCACTTCGGCGGTTTTACATTTATTGTCCACTTGATGGCGCAGTAGAGCAAATGAAGCACCATGAAGCTTCGGCCCATGAGCGAACCAATTGGATGGAAAGCTTCAATGCTTCATGAAGCTTCATCTCGCCATCACTACTTGTAATTGCAGTACAGCCTATGCGGAAGTTCCAAAAACATGTTTACAACCTTGTACAAAAAAACGGTTTTGGTCTCTAAATTCCATATTCATGACTGTATGGGGGGGGGGGGGGGGGGGAGTGAATTTTTGTGTAACGAATTTAAGCTTAAAGTTACGCATTATTAGGGCCGTGGCCACTTTGAGTGACAGATTGGTGTCATCTCAGGTCAAATAGCCGCTTGGCGCCTGGGCCTGCCTAAACTCTACAGATGATGCCTATTTTTGGATTATCCTAGAGTCTGGCTGCCTTCACATGATTATGCCGCTGGCTGTGCCATTGTTTTCTTATGGGGAAAATTGCCACCAAGCACCGCTAACTTTGACACGAATTGGCTCAAAATAAATTGGAAAGGTAGCACAACACTGCTGCTTAGAATTGTTTTACATCAAACTCTCTTTGCAATATCAGCAGTTCATGTTGTCTTCTTTTTCCGAGCTGTGACCGGCTTCGTCATACATCACACAGACATGTCAAGTGTGACACTTCATGTTAGATATCATACTTTAGAATGCATTACTGTCTGACTTTCAAACAAAATATATTTTAATCCAAAGTTATCCATTAACAACAACCATACACTTGATTAGTTTTACAAGACGAACTGGCACAAGACAAGGGGAGACAGGACTATTTATACATGAGGTAAGGGGACACAGGTGACAACAATCAGGGGCGGGGCAGACGATCACAGAAGCTGTTCAAACACACAAAGGCAGGAAGTTAAGTGACCTGGAACGAGAGGGAAAGGAAAGTTTCAAAACAAAACAGGAAGTGCAAGACGACACTAGACAAGAGTGACGGTAACTTAACATAACGTGGCCTGAGAGACATTAAACACTGAACATGAACTAAACTATAACATAAATACATGACAGTAACAGAGAGAAGGACCCTTGATAAACTGTCATCCATCCTGGACAATGCCCACCACCCTCTGCACAGCACATTCACCCGGCAGAGGAGCGTGTTCAGCGGCAGACTGCTGTCCCTGTCCTCCTCCACAGACAGGCTCAAGAACTCTTTTGTCCCGCTGGCCATAAGACTGTACAACTCCTCTTGGTGATGGCCGGGGGATTCAGATTCAGATTCAGATTCAGATTCAATTCAATTTCAAATCACAACAGCCTGTATCTATCTATCTATCTATCTATCTATCTATCTATCTATCTATCTATCTATCTATCTATCTATCTATCTATCTATCTATCTATGTATCTATGTATCTATCTATCTATCTATCTATGTATCTATCTATCTATCTATCTATCTATCTATCTATCTATCTATCTATCTATCTATCTATCTATCTATCTATCTATCTATCTTTCTATCTATGTATCTATCTATCTATCTATCTATCTATCTATCTATCTATCTATCTATCTTCTATCTATGTATCTATGTATCTATGTATCTATCTATCTATCTATCTATGTATCTATCTATCTATCTATCTATCTATCTATCTATCTATCTATCTATCTATCTATCTATCTATCTATCTATCTATATATCTATCTATCTATCTATCTATCTATCTATCTTTCTATCTATGTATCTATGTATCTATCTATCTATCTATCTATCTATCTATCTATCTATCTATCTATCTATCTATCTATCTATCTATCTATCTATCTATCTATCTATCTTTCTATCTATGTATCTATGTATCTATGTGTCTATGTATCTATCTATCTATCTATCTATCTATCTATCTATCTATCTATCTATCTATCTATCTATCATAACATTAAATAATCTGACGGGACATGACAATTACATCCAATTGTTACATTTCACTTGTTACAAGTCACAACACTAACATGTTTGTGCAGAAGTTTCACATCTACCAACGTACTTAACCACTGAAAGCGCACTGATGGGAACCTTTTTCCTATCAAGGGCCATTTTGTTTTTACAACATCCTTCGAGGGCCATACTAATTATTGAACTCATAACCTCTGCAAAAATGTTTTAAGATACAGCCCATTCATTTCACTTTTCTTTTATGCTAAATGCAAAAAAGCAACTTTTGTATCCATGTATCTTTCTGTTTTATCAGAAATCAGAAATCCTTTATTAGTCCCACAACGGGGAAATTGATCTTGTCACAGCAAAAGAACATATGAAGTAACAAGGAAATAAACAATAATTAAATAGAATTAAAAATGATATAAGTACCAAGAGGTTGATAGAAAATAAAGTGAGAATTGTAAATTGCAGTGATAATTGCACAGCAGTGGTGGAATAGTCTGTTATTGGTGTGGTGGTCTACCTCTCTATCTGTCCATGTTTGTATGTTCCGCTCTGCAGAGAGCTGCTCGTTGGGCCAAACTCCGCCGAAGAGCGTTAACTTTATCCAAACGCACTCGTCCGTTCAGCTCGTGCAGTTCGGCATGTTTCGTGCAGTAATGACGCTCAAGATTATTTTTAATCACTGCAAGTACGTCCGCACAAACTAGGCACACTGGCCTTTTACTTCCACAAACAAATAATCGTTCGTCCATTTCTCCTGGAAGTGCGACATTCCGCATCTAGCTTTCTCTGTCTTACACTCGCCACACTGCGTTCACTGATGTCAATAATAATAATAATACATTTTATTTGGAGGCGCCTTTCAAGACACCCAAGGACACCTTACAAAATACAGGAGATAAAAACAGCAAAAACAATGAGAGGGAGAAAAGACAAACAAAACCAGACATATAGTGTAGACACAAAACAAAGAGCAATCCATATGAAAAGTTTGATGATCCCCATGGTGGTGTAGAGGGTCAGAATGTATGATCAGTATGATCCAGCAGTTTCATAGTCCAGGTGATGTCGAGGAGGCTACGAAACCAGCCGGGCAGAGGGGTCGAGTGTGTTAGCTGTAGCCACAGACTGCAGGCTACACCCAGGCGGGGAGACCCGGGGCCAGCAGGTCAGCCGGTTAGACGGTGGGCAGGTACACAGTGACGGGGCAGCCTCCGTGTTAGCGATACAACACAGGAACAACCTTGAGCCACAGAGAACAGGCAGGATAGTCAGCAAGACAGCCTCGGTCAGGCGTGTGTAGCAAGGCACGCCAGATCGGAGTATGCAGCCGCAGAGAGCACAGAGGACACCTGTCAGTCCCGCTCAGGTGAGCCCCTTACCGGCGAGGTTAGCTCCAGGCTACCAGGTGTCGGCATCGAAATGACGACGACTGCCAAACGAGCAGCATGTAGAGATGCTTCAGCAGCAGACAACAAAGAAAAAACAAACAAAACAAACAGAACACGGTGGAGGCGCGGCAGCAACTTGCCAGCGGTCCCTCCACCGATATGGCACACATGTGTTAAGATTATTGCATCATATATATCCTTATCCTTAGGCTGTCACAATAAAAGGCCACTCTAACGTGCAGTTTTAGCTGTATTCGGACCAATACTAAATATATCTGTCTCTCAATTCTCAATTGTTTCCGTCACTTTCCTTCAATTGCCGCCTCCCTTTGTCTATTTCCGTCTCTTTCCGTCTATTTTCGCCTATTTCCGTATCGCCTCGTTTCGCTTCGTTTTGCTTCGTTTTGCTTCGTTTTGCTTCGCATCACTCCGTTTACTCGATTACCCCACCCCTCCCTGGTAAATGCTACCTGTTGAGCAGGATCTACAACAGGGGTGTCAAACTCATTTTAGTTCAGGGGCCACATACAGCACAATTTGATCTCAAGTGGGCCGGACCAGTAAATAATCTATAAATAACGACAACTCCAAATGTTTCCCTTCGTTTTAGTGCAAAAAGTACAAAGACATTCTGAAAATGTTCAAACTTAATCTTTTTACAAAACATTATGAACCACCTGAAATTTCTTAAGAAACAAAAGGTGCAATTTCAACAATATTATGCCTCATTTTATCATTTACACATGTGCGTTACAACTGACAGATCACAGTGTATCTACAAAGGCACAAAACATTTTGTCACAGGTATCTGGAACAGTATTTTACTTTATGATCAAAACAACAAATTTTTACTTTGCAAAGTCATCCCGCGGGCCGGATCGGACCCTCTGGCGGGCCGGTTTTGGCCCCCGGGCCACATGTTTGACACCCCTGGTCTACAATGACAGTCTCATTTAATATTGAAGTTTTTTGACATGACGTGAACACGTGATGACACGTTCCGCTCGTGTTGTGTTCAAGGACCCCGACCTTGGCCAGGAAAAACAGTCACCCGTTTAAAATATTGCCATCTAGTTTTCTTTTCTAGTGGATTTTTTTTGTGTGTGCATTTTACGAATTACCTCGAGGGCCGGATCAAATGGAGGCCGGAAGTTCCCCACCCCTGCAGTAAACCTACACAACTGGACACTTTTGCACTATTTGTAAAATTTTGTTTTGTAAATCTTAAAATGTTTCCTACTGTGTATTGCAACTGTTTCACAACAATTTCCTTCGGGATGAATAAAGTTATATCTATCTATCTATCTATCTATCTATCTATCTATCTATCTATCTATCTATCTATCTATCTATCTATCTATCTATCTATCTATCTATCTATCTATCTATCTATCTATCTATCTATCTATCTGGCAAGTGGAATGACCTCCTGTACAAACCCCCAGTTACAGGTGTGTAGTACTGTGTTGTGCAGGTAACATTTATCCTCGGCAAATAAAACAAACAAAGAACAGACAGGAAAATAATCGAAGGTGACATGCATATGCTTTTAATATTTTAGTGTTTTTTATGGTGGGGGGGGGTTAGGAACATTTTTGCTGCACTGCACAACTGCATTTCAAGTTAGATGTCAGATGCTTTGCTCATGGGCACACTGGTTGCTTGGCGACAGCAGAATGATGCGCATCACCTCCCCCCCTCCCGACCGCTTCCTCTCAAGCATCAGTGATTTTGAACCCATGCACAGCTCTTCTGCTGCTCAGTTTCATTTTCCAACATTAAGGCTACCACCAACCCCCACCGTTCTGCAAAGCCGTTAGAAATCAGACAGATCTATTAAGATTGCGGTCGACCAGTCTAATGATTTCTCATCAAGCTTTACCTACTTTATTTCTTATAATGTTTCTGGCATCTCAAACTTCCCACAATTTCCTCAGTGAACCTAATTTTTCAACTGGTCATTAGCATCTGCACAAACTATTAGGAGATAAATATCCCTGGAAGCAGTTCATTTTCCATGTTGATGATATTTTAAATTTAGAAAATAAATAGTTCAGCAAATGTGAAAATGTTTCAAGTGTGTAATTGAAAAATAGATGTCAACGCTCACAGCGAGAGGCCATGAAAGGGTGGACACTTTATGTGTGGTTTTAATAGAGCAGCCACACTTGTTCACTTAGAGTTGTTTTCCCCTGTATATAAATATGAATAGGAAAAATGTCAAGAAACCAATTGGTAAATCGTTTTGAAATCAGAGATGGTAGTATAGCTGCACACAGAAACAGACACAGTATTAGAGGAAAGTGTCTCTGTGTTGTCTTTACCTTTACTGCAAGGAATCGCTGGCACACCTTTGTGTTGTTGCCAGAGAGTTTGTTTTCTGAAAGGTATTGCATTCAGTCCAGTGACACACATATCTGCTTCTTCATTTTTGCTTTGCTTTTTTTTATCCTCTTGCTTCAGTGAAGAGAGAAAACTACACCGTATAATTCATTATGTGACTGGGGGAGACATAATATATTCAGTCTGCCTGTTACGAGAAGATTGAAACAAGAAAAGCTCCTGCATAACTCAGTTTTTTCACAGGAAATTAATTTACTGCAGGACAAATATGTGTTTGTGTGTGTGTGTTGTATGCTTGCATGTTTCCATAACTATTAATTAAGGCAGCCTTTTACAAGAAATTTACCAGAAACTAAAAATACAACTCCTATAGACGGAATTGGGAGTTTCGGGCTTTCGGTGGAATCGCAATGCATGCTGGGGTGGCAAGCCTATAAAAGTGAGCACCAACTCTACAAGGGCCGCCATATTGGATTTCTTCTCTACGTGTTTACATTGTATTTAGCTTATTCTTCAAGTGTGTTGCAAACAAACTACTCTACAATGAGTTCTGAACTCCTTTCTTATGATGAGGTTCAGATGTGGAAAGTCGAAGCTTTGAAAGTATTTTGCCGCAAGCGGAATTTAAAGTTTTCAGGAACAAAACTCGAGTTTATTCGCAGGGTGTTTGCTGCATCAGAGATGGGCATTGAGGAGCAACCAACAGCTAACGATAGAATTTCAATCACAGAAAAAGAAAAGACTAAGCTTTTGGTTATGCCGAGTGGCGTTTCAGTGCCTGATCCCTTGACATTGCAGGATGGCTGGGTCAATGAAAACAACAGCATGACTTCTTGGCCGCCGATATACCTCAGCGATATAACATTATTTTTAATGTCTGACCACCCAGGGAACAATGTCGAGTTTCATAAACAAACTTTGAACGAATACAAAGAAGGCAAAGCATTTAGACTGTTTGACTCTGGCTGGTTGAAACATATCTTTCAATCCTCTCGCAGATTCTGAGTATTGCTTTTTGAAAGCAAAATGTACTCATTCAATGAAAGTTTCCCATACGCCACATTCGGCATAGATCTGCGCAGTCAAGAAAACTTTTACTGCTGATTAGCAATTAGCCCAAACTGTCTTTCTGTCTGTGTCTCTGTCCGTATGTCTGTCTGTCTTTCTCTCTCTCTCTCTCTGTATAGATTAATCACAGACAGACTTATCTGCACCATTAGGAGACCTTTAGGAAATGACTTGCTCTTTTGGAATACAAACAAAACCTAAGACACATGCGGTTTCTGTACTGATTTTGCCACTAGTCAAGGTTAAGGGGATAATCAGCTCAATTCCTTTAATATTCCTCATCACCTAGCTGAATCCTAACCTTTAAGTTAAAAGAAGCAAAGATGGCCCAAACCTGCTGTTGCCATATGTCCCAGTAGTACTAATTTTAAGTTCCTGATCCAAGGAATTCACCATATATGGTTAATATTTACTAGAGCTGTCAAGCGATTAAAAAAGGTAATCTAATTAATTACAAGCTTTGTGATTAATTCATCGCGATATCAAAATTTGCTGTCGGAGGGGGGGTTGGAAGATGAGTGAATCAATGAGTAGGCATTACAAACTGGTCAACATGTCTTTTATTTCAATACCAATATTTAATATCTTGTTTGCCACAAGGTAGCCTAACATCTTTCATTGTGCAATAAACAATCTCTTGTACAACAAAATTAACAAAACCAAGCAAAAGTCTCCTATGGCAACATAGGCCATAACAGTTTCATTTATCAACATGTAGTGTAATTTAACGGACCCATCGGCCTCACAATACCTCTCACTTCTCTCTCAGCCAGTTGCTGAGACAAACTAGCTTGTTTACATTCTCAGATGTCAAGGCTGCTCTCTTCTTTTGCACTATGTTACGCTATCCGTAAAACCTCCATTAACGCCCTGTCCTCTACCTCCTCTGGCCTGCAGTCCATTACAATCCATCTCGCGATTGAGTTGGTTAATCTGTCAGAGGTATAATTACTAATTATGCTTCTGAATGCCTGATCGAGAGTGTTTTGACGAGGCTAGTCGCTCACCTTGGTGCTAGCTAGCTCTGAGCTAGCTGCTAAGTGCTTTTCTCTGAGATGATATGTCAGGCTAGAAGTACTGAGATGATACGAAAATTATTTTCTGCAGGAATTGCACAGAACGGTGCTCCTATCTACAGTTACATCCGGGCGTTTTTTTAATGTAAACTGTCCATTCACTGGGCCAAGTAGTGTTTTCTCATCCTTTTCATCATGTTGACGAGGCTGCTGTGGCCGCGCCACGTCGATGACGTGAAGAGTCAAGGGGAATCTAAGAGCACGATTAATCTGCGTTCATTTTTTTGTTGCGTTATTTTTTTCTGTGATTAATTAATCGAAATTAACGCGTTAATTCGACAGCCTTAATATTTACATTTCCCAAAAGATGTAATTCTGTTTGTATTTCTTCTCACTTATCACTAGATGGCAATTGTAACATAGGCAGACTTTCATGTAATCAATTCAAATTGTCAGTTTTAGTCTAAAATGTGTGCCTGAGTGTCTACAGGTTAATTGGTTCTGGGCAGCTGCCGAGAAGCAATTTGTCTGCTATTATCGGAAAAGCCTCGGCTCAGTCAAGGTCTATTCTAGTATGCAATCACACCTTTTCTTTGCTTGTTTCCACAGTTACACAACAGGTAACTCAATCCAACTCCAACCTAGATCAAATTTAGTTGGTTAAGTGATTTGTATGGTGCAGAGTAGGTCAAATTCACTAGGGGAAGTAAAATAGATCTACACTACTGACCTGTTATGGAAAATGTGTGTTAGGAAGAGAGACTATGGTAATGATGCTGTCTGTTGTCTTTCTCATTACTGTCTTTGTACTGTATGTTGAATCTGGCTTGTATGTCTCATACATGTCCCGCAGTTAGTATTGCAGTAGTGTTATTGTTAGTGTTAGATTCATGATCCTCAGAGGTTAAATCCTACAGACTTTGGTGATGCCTGACTTTTCATCTGGTCAACATTTTCACTTACTGCATCCAGTGAAATATCTCCACATCTCTTTGATGCTTTGTCCCAAAACTTTGTACCAGCATGCATGGTACACAGATGATGAATCCTAAAGACTCCAGTGATTCCCTGACTTTTCCTCTGGCGCCAACTTGACATTGACTTTTGTTTTGATTGAAGGGTCTTGACAACTGATGGATTGCCATGACATTTGGTACAGATATTAATGTTACCCTTGGGACAAATTGTTATAGCTTTGGTAACTGCTGACTTTTTATATAGTAGCATTATAAGTTTAAAATTAAATTGTGTCCAGTATATAATAATATAATGACCGCATACTTGCAAAACTAATGACATTCGAACCAGGGTCAGTTTTACTTTGTATTTAGTGCTAATTAGAAAATTATGATGACTTTGATGGTTTTACCTGATAAATGCTAGCATGTTAGCCTTGTAATTGTGAGCGTGTCAGCATGTATCATGTTATGTTTTGAGGTGATAAAAAGTGATCAAATTGTTGTCATTTCAGTGTATAACCTGAAATGGCCAGATTTTCATGGAACTTGGTGGAAGGATGTAGCATGGCCCAAGCGGATCCGAATCTTGGAGCATTTACATGAATTATGATTCACTTCAGTTAACATTGCAAGATAGTGCATTTGTGCTGCTTTCATGTGATATTGGAATAATTGGAGAAATGCTATCCCGACGTGAGCATTTGAATGCACCACTGGCCTTGGCGGAGGTCTGCACTCTCCAAGTGTAGGTTTTTTAATGGGTTTGGATCATGTTCCTGAAGGAAAGCTACAGCACTGTAAACAATAAGCTTACTTATTTAAAAATGAATAGCCAGGGTATGTAGATAACTCCTTTCCATGGCCATCTAATAGCAAAACATTGTTTGGTGTATGTAGCCTACTTTGCAGCCCCATTTGATGCCTAATTATTCCTTTTCTTTTAGATGTTGTCTCCACACAACAAGATGGTGATGGATCTTCAGTTGCAAATGCTCCTCTACCTAATGATGTAACTTCCTGCGTTTCACTAACAGTTTCTTCGGTTTCCAAGCCTTTGACGGCGTCGATGCAGATAATGTTAGATGTTCCCAATGGTAGTCAACTGCAAGGATGTGAAAGGAAGTCTCCAGTAATGGGGTATGCTGTGTGGTTTTGCTATTAATCCTATGTGTTCATTAGTTGCTGCTCTAAATTATAAACTAAGTCACAAAGGATGCTCACATTCAACTCAGCCAGATAAGCTTGAATGCTTAATCAAAGACCAGAAGCCATACTGTGAATTAAGTAAATTATACTAACACATACAGGAAATAATCTGCCATTTAGAAGATGTTATAGCTGTGGATACAATTTATAATGTCCTGTTCACCCTGTGTTAATTGATCCCAGAGGATTTGTGGAAAGGAGCTGAGTATCTTCACAGACTTGAGATTTATCTTGAAATAAGGGTCTCCCACCTTGAATGAGATAGCAGCTGAGACGAGCAAATGTTATTTGTCCATAAATAACTTTTTCCTCCACTAATTGAACCTGCCGGTGTGAGATTGAAGAGTTTAAATAATTGGGTTTTGATCTGCAGCAATAGTGATATGAGTCTCTGGTTGTGAGACACAACTTATCATTCCTAATGATTGCCCTAGATTGAGGGCATGCCTGTGAGCATATTTGGGTGAAGAGCAGTGTATCTATAGTCATGTTTCTGGAGGAAACATAACATTTATTTTATTTATTATTATTTATTTATTTTAGACATAGCGGGGCACTCTCTAACTACTTGTGTCAAGAAGCATATCAGCCAACTGCTGCCTTGGCTGCTGCAGTAATAAAACATCAAGCTCAGAGGTCTGGCGATGTTTTAAAAGCTTCCCTTTTCCTATTATCAACTTTCGACCTCACAGCACAATTAGACATTTTTGGAAATCCGCAGGACCAGTTTCCCCATCCCTAAATTTGTTTAATGAGGTTTAGCGATGTTTCGTTGTTAGTGTTTCTTCTTTACTACATGTTGCTATAATAACTGATAAGTTAATATAGCAAGACGTAGTACATTTTTATCTCATCGATCGCCCATAATTGATAAGATAAAAACCTTTGAATTCGGCCAGCCTGCGTTGTAATGTTCTGCTTTGTGTAATTTTGTGTGGAGTGCCTCAGGTGTGGCTGAACACACAGCCATGATTTAGCACTTCTCTGGCAGCCAGGTGTTCATTTCACTAACAATAGAGCTGCGACGTCATTGTGCAACAGGCCAGCTCCATCCTCTCATCACAAATTAGAAAGCAGGGCCCAGTTACTGCCTCGCTTCCGAGTCTGACTTGTAAATGGTCTTTTTATTTAAGGCCCCCTCTTTGTTTTGCTAATCAAAGATGCCTCCTTTGTTTGAAATGCGGGTGAATGAAATTGAGGATGGGATGATGGATGGGAGAGATGGATGGGAGAGAGGAAAGGTGAAGGTATACGGTGAAAGGGGTCCTGTTTAATTCATGGATTTAATTTTGATTAGGCGTTTAAACAGCTGGGGTTATGCATGTGTTTTCTCTCTTTTTTGTCTTTTGCAGTGTCAGCCCTCAGTGACAACAACAAAGACAATGCAAAAAGGCTTGAGTTTAGGGATTTATTTCAGAACATACTCTGCAGATAAAGGACACATCCAATATTGGCTGCAACATTTGACTCGAACCAATGGGGGGAAAAATAAACACGTACTAGCTTTCTCTAATGCACAGTAGGAGAGCAGAAATATGATCTATGTGTTATGAGGTTTATAGTTTATTGTTGATTCTACATCCATTTACAGGTTTGCTGCATCTGTTGCTGCATCTGAGTTTGCATTGGATTTAAAGAAAAAAATGTATAAACCAAACAAGCTTTGTGTCTATTAGGAAGAAAAAAATAAATACCAGATTAGAAAAGCATGGCAGGTTTGAGGAAATTGCTCTACAGATATCATCCATATGTGTGGAATAGTTAAAAAGGAGCTTTGATGGATTACATGACAGTAAATGAATATTCCTGAGAATATATTCTCATTTAGTAGTCAGGAGATGGTCTCTATTTGTCAAACACACCTACTTCTTTGCTCTCCTTTGTGCCAATGACACATCAGGGGGATGATAACAACTCTGTAACAGCAAGGTTGATATGATTATAAAGACACTCAGGAATAATTCACAGGGACTGTACGTTGTGCCATGTCAGATTATGCTAAATTTAAGTGGAAAGGTTCTCCAGAGGTTCTTCAAAGTTGTTCAGTTGCAATTTCACAGCCAACAAAGACACGACAAACACTTGAGTGATGTGTTGTGCCAGCAGGTTTCTGTTTCCATATTAAGCATCGACTTTGAAGAATATATGAGTCAGAGGGGAAAGGTAAATCTCTAATCGAATATAGACCAAATCATAGTGTGCTGTTGCCAATTAGAACATCCCAGCCTGGCATTAGTAGAACTGTGCTGACGGTGTATCTTGTTCAAAAGCAAAGATTGTGAAATTATTTCAGCTTTTATTCTTAGCAAGCTTTCTTGAGCTAGAGTCTTGTCCCTTCATGATCTTATAGCAGTTGTTCAACATTGTATTTATGAACTGAAGGAATAGTTTGATATTTTGGTAACTACGCTTTCTTGACAAGAGTTAGATGAGAAGATCGACTCCACTCTTATGCTTGTTAAAGCAACAGACAGCAGACAATTAGCTTAGCTTAGCTTAACATAAAGACTGTAATCAGGGGGAAACATCTCTCCTGGCTCTGTCACAAGGTAACACAATCTATCTACCAGCACTTCCAGTTCATCTTTTAAAATATCTCGTTTTTTGGCAGGTGGATTATTTTTGGACAGAACCAGGTTAGCTGTTTCTGCCAGTTTCCTGTCTTTATGCTAAAATAAGCTAACTGGCTGCTGGCTCTAGCGTTATATTCACCAGACAGACAGCACACGATAGTGTTATCTGTTCTCATCTCACTGTAGGCAAGAAAGCAGGAAGGCCTATTTTCCTGAAATGTGAAATGTATCCTTTAAATGTGATGTTAAACATTGTTTTTTTATGTTTGTTTTTTGAAAGAGAAGATCATATTTAGACTGTAAATGACTGCCAAATCAATTTTAGATGTTTAATGTGGTGTATCTGTAGAGATGTTTATCCTTAGCCAACATGACAACACTGTGCAATGATCTGTTACGTTTCTAAATTGACTTACCTTTCAAGTAAGCCAAATTGTTTTCTCTAGCGCATCATTGGTTTTCAAAAGGTGAGTCTAGTTATTACTGATTTATTATCAACCCGGCCTGATCTAGAATTTGTTGCAATCCAAAAACATCTCTAGTCTCTCCTTGGCTGCGAGTCTATAATCTAACTGGAGTTTGGACATTCCAGAAATGAACTGATAAACTGTGGGCTTTTTTTTTTGTGCAGCAAAGTCAACAACCCTGTCTAGAAGTATACAGCACAAAATGTGTCCAGACTTATCAGAGGATTGTGAGTGGGCTGTGTGCATGGTTATCTCAGAAAAGCTTCCGTGGAAGAAATAATTCAATTTCTGTGCCTCCATTTGAAATGTGTGCATTCGTCTTCAGCCGCTAAAAGAAATGGAAATTTGCAGGCAAGAGATTTACTGTGGAAACATCTTCTTGATTACAGCGTGGTCTGGTACAAGGCTTTGAATATTCTTTTAGCGAGTGGTGCCACAGTGGACCTTCTCAGGAGGAGGGGAGGGGAGAGGAGAGGGGGGGGGGGGGGCAAAGGTTTCATGCAGGTTACATGCTATCCTAGTAAAAAACACAACGTTGTATTTTATTAATATGTTCCTATTAATCACAACTCTCTAATGTTCACACAGATAGAGCTCAGCCCTTGTAAAGTGACTATTCATCAACACAAATCAATGACCTGTGTTTCTGGGTGACTGCAATGTCTGGCAGCAAACCACATAATGCATTATCATCGCTCGGGCCACAACCAAGCGTCACTGACCCACCCACAGATAGGATCTGTATCTAGAGCTTGACATTTAGAGGTTGTCTTTTGATTTTATGTCAAAGTGTGATGACCTAATCTGCTTTACACTAGGGGGAGACAAAGACCCTTTATAGATGGACAAGCGTTGTGCACTGTAGATGACATGAGTAATGATTTAAGGTCATATTTTATCATGGCAGAATGAAAAATAGTTGCAACTCTTGCAGTCATTCTTTGGCAAAAAGTGAGAAAGTGGTGGCTACAATTGAAATACATTGACTACAGGCCAACAAAAAGCAGTGTTGTACTGTATGTGGAGACTGATTTGTCAGTGGGATATTGAACTACTAAATCAATTTTTGTAATTGGTGACACTTTATGTAGTTAGCTATTATTAACAAAGAAAATAAGATCCAAATTAAAAACCGTCACGGCTAATCCGTGCTCTTGGTGTGATGTGATTTAAGATGCTTACAAGCGTACAGATGCAGTTGGGAGCTGGTTGTTTAATTGAAATGTATATTAGTAGAATGTGGGCCATTTTACTGGGTTGTGTCCTCCGGGACACACATTGTAACAATAGAGAGAGAGAGAGAGAGAGAGAGAGAGAGAGAGAGAGAGAGAGAGAGAGGCGGGGGAGGGTTATAGAAATGCAGTTTATGGGACGTGTCACACAATCAATAACCAATCTAGGTGAAGTTGATAGATGGATAAAGGTTACACTTGTTACATTACTTATTTGGCAGTCAGACGATATACATGACCTTATTAGGTCTGTAGAGGTATTTCTAAATCTACCAAGCCTCTTGTGGTGTAAAGCATGCTGGGCGACTGGTGGCATCTTTATATATTTGGTCCATAGTAAGTAATAAACCACTCTCCATTTTTGTATGGCTGTGCATAAATGAATATATCTCAACTATCGCATGGCAATATTTTTGCCAGGCAACCTCCCTTGCTCCAGGCATGCCTGGGTTGCTATAACAACAGCAGCTGCTATATCTGTCACTGCTGCGGGTCACGGCTAGCTAAAATAGCAACGTACACCACATCTCCCCACAACTGCCATTCTTTCCCCCCCTTTCTCTCTTCTTGCCTTGACCCACCTTTTGTCATCTTTCTTTGTCATCCACAACCTTTCTGGCCGTCCTCATCGGGACCACTGAATAAAACTCTCTGCTTTACAGGATTCTATCTCAGCTCTGCAAGACTGACATTTACTTCAAGTAGAAACTAATCGAAGCCGCTTTTTTTGTTAGCCGCTTTTCTGCACTGTTAATGAGAGCTGGAAACACCAGAGATCCTTATTGTGGTGGATTTAGAACCCACGTTTTTCCTTTCAACAGCACCACAGTCACAGATAATAATAAGGACAACATAAGACAGAAGCTGCTGAGAGTCATTACTGCATTTTCCTTTCACCATCAAAGTGGACTTATCTCATTGTTCTATTTCAATGGCATCTGCACTTAAACGAAAGTAAGATCTTTTCAATAAAAAGAGGAGCTTCAACACAGACTGTGGAATGCATTGGATTTAATAGTTTAAAAGCAGCTCACTCGCACATATCTGTAATGGACAAAGAAGAGCTTGGTATGATTGAATCACAAAAATATATATATGTATATATTTCTACATATTTCTCTCTCAATAGCAATGCCATTGTAGAACATCAGCAACAGTGAAAGCTTAAGAGTATCTGTATGCAGTAAGACTTAACTTACTGAGTGTACTTTGACGTCAGTGCTGAACGTGGATTAAAGATTAAAATATAGAGGAAGGCAAATATAGGACAAATCTCTAGATCAATTCAGATATGGTGACTTCATTTGTTTTTCTATATTTTCATTACATTGTGTTTTCACTGATGCACACAGCAGAACAGGGAACAATTTACATCCATACAGTATAAAAGCTATGCAATCCATTTTCATAAAAAGACATCAAAAAGATATTGGCCAATACAAACACTGTGACCTAAAATCTAAGCGTGGTCTATAAAAATTGTAATAAAACAAAATGAACTAATCAACAACTAAAGAGTCGGCTTGTCACTTATGTAACATATGTATGTATATAACAGCTTTGACAGCAGTAGGACAGTTGCTTTCATTTGATCTTTTCCGTTTTTAGCTTTTATTAAATCACACCACTAAACTACCAAGGAAATATTCATTGACACTTCGACGGTCAGGTCCAAATGAAGCAGCTTTTTGGCTGGCTGATATATAACTGATTACAAGTGCAGGGCACTTACATTGTTGTTCTTTAACCTGCAGTAGTTATGAATGCACTTCATCTCAGATGCCTGGCACAAAGGTACAAAAAATGAGAGGAAAAGGAGGTGAAAATTGAGCACATGGACATTTTTGTCCGGCTCTTAAAATAACATAGTCATTACACAGGGGCGGTCGGTTGGGAGGATTCCCATGACAGTCTGGGAGTAATGATACCTTCATAGTGGCAAAGATGAGGTTGTAATATATATATCTAAGTCCCATCATGGCTGGTTAATACCTGAAAAGAGCAGAGAACATGTTCAATCATATTCAACATAAAATGATTTATATGCTAAATAACCAGTGTCATATGTGCAATAATAAACAATATACAAAATCAAATTGACATAAACAACTTTGTCCTTTAGGTTTATTATAATTCAGGAGCCCCACTTCATATACATGCAAATGCCACATGTTTTAGATTGCTATAATTGACTTGTTCACTATGCAAGTCAGTGCCGGAGGAGACTGTGTTTCAATGTATTTGAAATTGTCATGCTCATATAGAACTGTTGGATGAAACACTGAACACACTGAATGGAGATTAAGTACGAATGGAGGACTTGTGATCAGGCGACATTTGCAAAAATGGCAGGAATGAAAGCCCTTTTGACGGGAATGAGCAAGAGGGGGTGTCGAAGCAACATGACTCCACTACAGAGCTGCACAGTTATGAGTAATAAAAGGTACAAACAATGAGTTCAAAGAGAGGGGGGAGGATTTCACTGATCGGGATAGCGTTGAGAGAGTCACATGTAAAATACCGTGTCACTGACAACCGCTTTTACTCGGTAACAGGAGCGGACTGGTTGTCTTTCTGCTCAGAGGGAATGGCTAGGTAGTTTGTCCTGCAGGCAGATTAGTAGAAAAACAGAGGAGTGTCTAAGATCTGCTGCCAGGGCCCTTTCTACCACCATATGCCACAGAATAGTGCTGCTTTGGGTTTGAACAGCATCCACTACAGTGGAACAATGACTGAATGCTCTTCATTTTGGGACTTTGAGGCTTTTGTGCATTCATATTTATCCCTTATTCATGTCAAAACAATGTACACCACCAGAGGCAATGCATTTTAAAAGATAAAAACCATCACTGTAATATGAGCAGTGGGAGCTGTTACACAGGATGACATGACACCCTCATATAGTATTTAACAGCAAACTTTTTTATATTGTTAAAAACTACAATACCTTCACCAAATATTCACCCAATTCAATAGAGCTGCACAGAAACGTTGTAGAGGAAGCAACATTTATGATAATGGATAACATTTTGTGGCTGTCAGCACATTTCAAATAGCCTCATTTTGTATCTCTTTGACATATTATCACTTTTGCTGCAGCGTTCCATCTTTTCCCTAGGTAACATGACTAATATGATCTGAGCCACTAATGCATCACAGAATGCAACCTAAAAACGTTCTGGCTATGGTACACATCCATTAAGCACCGGTAGCCAAGAAGCCGACCACAAAAAAAGCCTCTTTGTGTTGAGACAGTTGTCATACAGGTCAATAATGGCTGTGAGGAGGCCACATCCCGTTAACCCTTTCAGCTGCAGGAACTGAGGACTTTTACAGAGTGACGCATCATGTGATGCTTAAATTAATGTTCACCCCTGATCTGTGCATGGATCAATAAACGCTGAGGGACGATTTTGTACTTTAAAAAAACATTAGCCGACAGCAACCTCATGGCTTAAATGTGCATTACCTCATCAAAGCTTTAATCTACTTTTTTTTTTTTTTTAAATGACCTAATTGATATTACTAGGCTTTACTTCAGTTTGTACAAATTCACAAATATGTATTTGATGTTGCTGAATCCTACAAAAATACAGTAAAATACAGTCTACAAGAATAGCTGGTTCAGTTCATTGTTCAGCTTTAATTGATTCGGGTGTTAATTTGGGCTGCAACTAATCATTATTATTATTATTATTATTATTATTATTATTATTATTATTATTATTATTATTATTATTATTATTATTATTATTGATTAATTTACTGAATTTTCTCTTGATCAACCTTGTCTATTGCCTATAAAATGTCAGAAAATACAGAAAAATGCTAAAGACAATTTTTGTTGATCAACTAATTGATGAATAAACTAATAATTTCAGCAAATTATGTAAAAATAGAGCTTTTATTTTAAGGAAATTCCTGTTCTTCCCAGATATAATACCTAAGTACATAGTTATAGTTCCCAGAAAACTTTGTCGGAAATGATTATATAACGGTAATGCACATAGTTTTTCTATTATGTTTTTGTTATTATGTTGTCGGGGTTCTATGCGTCACTGCAGGAGTCAGGATTAATTGTCTGCAAAGCCATAATAACTGCATCAGCACATGTGCTCTTGATTGTTCTGTTCGGGACATAAATTGCCTCTTTAAAAGTTGTCAAACTGGATTGACTGAACTCGTCAACACTGTGGCAATCCGGTGGGAGCTCATAGAGTTTCTCATAGAGCTGCAAATCTACCACTGATGCAAAAAGGTTGTTAGGAAAAGAAACAGCAGTCAGCAATGCTCAGAATTATTCAGGCTTGTCAGGTAGTCGAAGTAAAAAGACAGATTACTGTTGCAGGAGGGTTATAAACGGATGCCGTGTAGACTCAATTAACTCTCTGTCTTTCTGTCTGTCTGTCTGACTCTTTCCCTGCCTCTCTGCCTCGTGATTGCTTCCCAAATCTCTCTTTTCGATATGTTTCCAAATCACTATTACGTAATAACCAGACACCCAGGCATACGCAGGTGACACTTATTTGGCACACAGTGTCTTGGTGACTCATAATATGAATACACTGCCTTGCTGTGTGAGTCATAGAAAATAATAACTTACTATAGATATGTATCCGGATATTTTGACATTTGACAACACACAGTGTTTCAATTAGCTGCTTTCAGTCGTACCTCGACTAACACTTATCTGTGTTTGCATACGTTCACAGTTGTGTCTGTGTGAGACTCACGCTGTGTCCTGTGCCTGCTCATCAGACTTGGAGATCTTCCTGTAACAGTAGACCATCTCTACCAGCAGCCAGCCGGTCAAGAATACCAGCAGCACATACATCATGATCTGAGAGTAGAGTGCTGCGGGGTCTCCAGTGGCTGTGGAGCACAAACAACAGCAAGGAAGATGTATTATTCAGTCTGCATCCTTCCTGTGAATGTCCTTGTGTTGAAAATAGCACGGGACACTTATTTATTCACTGGTTTAAGACAGTGCTAAGCTTGTTCATGTATGTTCAACGCTGCTGAGCCACAATCAATATGTTTATGGTAACAGTTTTATTATATTCCAAGTCCAACTCAATATGTGCACTAGACCTTACTTTGCATCTGAACTTTCAGCAAAGCAAGGTCATGTTTTCTGGTGTGAATCCTGTTCGAAGAAAAGCTATGTTGCATACAGAACATCATGACCAGACCTATAGGACAATGATAATAGAGCCTTTAGGGAGTTAGAGCTGCCCTGTGGAGTTTTCTTGTAAACAAATTAAAGTTATGTTTCCATTCAGCTTTTCTTACCAGACTGCATTCTGTGTATCCTTAAGGTCTACCAGATGTGTTGTGTCGATATCCCTCCTTAAAAAATAAACATTTGCAGTGCCAATTTAAAATAAATGTTTTAAACCGTGCGTTGTTTACATCCATGTTTGCTTCCAAGCGTCCTTCTTTGCTGCTGTTGTTGCTGCATTTGTTGGTGCCATCAACTGTCGGACAGTAGAATGGCACGAAACCAACACCAGTTCCAACAGACCCACTCATAAAAACATTGCACCATAGTGCTGCCAGTTGTCAAAACTCCACAGGGTACCTTTAGATATGAAATTAGATGGATATGTAAAGTCAGAGTGGTTCTCAGGGCATTACAGATCTCATATGTTGGTTGTATGTATACAAAGGACTTATTACATTAAACTTCAATAAGTTATACGAGTACATTGTATTTATAGGTTCACATTGCTTCAATTGTGTCAATGCTCATATGTCCTTATGAAGATTGAAACAGTGCTTTAAGTGTAAGTGATGGGGGACAAAATCCACAGTCCTTGTTTATCTGAAGTTAATATGAGGCTTCATGAGATCAGGCGGGTATCTGCCGAGTTACACTCTTTTTTTAGTAAAAAGATTAAGTTTGGAAGAAGGCTGAAGATTTGTATTAGCTTTAGATAAACTTTCAAATGTATTTTTGCAAACAGAGGACTGTGGATTTTCTCCATCACTGACATCGGGAACCCATTATAGAGGGATATGCTAATGCCTGGTGTGAACAGGAGGAATTGTTTCAAAACTGTTTCAATGCATGTGCATGTGCATGTGCATGTGCATGTGACTTGAAAAAACAATGTGAACCTATCTTTCAATATCTTTCATTTCGGGATCATTGAGAGCCACTGTGAACCACTGTGCCAGTGAGTGCGTACCAAATTCCAGAAAGCCTGCTGACCAGACAGTTTAAAGCTTTCACTGATTTGATTGTGCAGTCTTTGCAAATAGAGGCTATTAGTGTAGTATAATCCCTTACAGTGTAATGTAGATGGGAAAGCACTGATACGTTTGTCATAAACTAATCCATTCTACTACTATGGACATCATTATCGTAACACGATTCCCTTAGCTTTAGTGTAGAGAACACTGGCTGACGGCTTTGTGAAATCTGGTCCCACAGTTGTATGCGATGTGAAGTAGAGGCTTTTAAATACGTATGAAAGATCAAACTGTAGTATATTTTGGGACAAATTGGCACAAATTGGATAATCACATCCAATGTGCGCCATTCTTTTTCCAGGTACAAACCAATCACTGGGATAACTAGCCCGGCCTATCTTTAAATGCCTCTGATAGTGACCTATACAACACGTGCAAGCAGACTCAAACTCATTTTAAGTTAAAGATTCTTCTTTTTAAAAGTAGTTCCAAATATACACGTTGTGTTGTATATTCGATCAAGGTGGGAAATGACACATTCAGCAAGCCAAGCATTCGGGAAGCAGAATACATTACCCCTTATTATAGATAGCAAAGTGGTTGGTTTGAATTAACCACTTCACTGACAACAGAAGAAAGCTTTGATGAACAATGAAGGCAGACAAAACAAGTATTCCTCTTTAGTACAGTGGCAACAAAGGGAGAGAGAAGGAAAGTGGTGTTGTTAGTGGCAAAGTGCCCTCACATTGATGCATCACTAAGTGAAAACAACGAGTGGGAAATATATAATAAAATGTGAAACCCACTTAATGCGGTCAGACAAACACTATGTAACATTGAAGGAGGGGCATGAACAGCACAAAAGGGAACACTCAGTACACTTCTGTTTCTACCAGGAAGGATTGTGAATTAACACGCCTGAGCTGAACCTCTCCCGCATATACTGTGTGCATCATCATCATCATCATCATCATCATCATCATCATTATCATCATCATCACATTTAACATAATAGCTGGGCCATTCGGTGTTAGAATGTGCAATACTGCAGTAAATAATCAGCTATACTGTCCTGCATCTGCAATGCAAACTCTATTAAATGTATCTCAGTTCTGAGACTATAGGTTAACACAAATCAGTTCTGGTAATGTTGTAAAGCATGCAGGAAACATTAATTATACAAAGTTAGGTATTTGAGATATTTTCCAGTACAACCACACGTGTTGAGACACTGCGGGAACAGTACTGGCTTATGTTTATTTTAAGGCTAAATATGAATTATACATTTACTTGAGGGCTGTAAATGTGTTTTTTTGCATTTTTAATAATAAAATGTTGAAATAGGACTAATTTGTGATGCAACAGATTAGATTCGGGGGAAAAGGCTTTCAAAAACACAACTTAAGTGCCAGATTTGAGTTGTAAATCTCTTGGGACCAATGTGGATTTTTAGTAACCCCACTGACTGAGAAACACATGACGGCAAACACAAGTCTGAGGTCTGAATAACCTCATGTGTAGCTCTGGAATCACCCTGCGAAACTGATATGTCTCAACACTTAAAGTGTAAGCAAGCATTTGGCTACACCTGAGCACAGAACAGGGCGGAATAACATGGGGAAAACAAATGGGGAAACTATTAGCGGCACCTTTTGCTTTCACCCTCAACTTGATGTCCTTGGTGATGGAGATCGAGGGAGTGAAGAAGTCAAATTCAAACTCGCGATATACGTGGCACTCATAGACACCACTGTCGTTATAGGTGACGTTCTTGATTTCAATTGAGAGATCTTGCAAGTCCCGGCTCCCATTCCAGGTCAGACGGCCCTTATATGGACCGTCCGATTCAACTGGAGAGTCAACATCATACTTGTATATCTAGGAGAGAGGAAGCAGGCATGCATAAAATATAGAGTACTAAAACATACAACATGCAACGTGTCTTATCGTACACAATAATGTAGCAGTGACCTACATGAATTTTCTCAGGTGGGATGTCTTTTTCTTTTGTTGGCATGTAGTACCAATCCACCAGTGTCTTTGCTTTGATCTCATCCCTCTTCATACAGGAGATGCAGGTCAACTTCATGGATTTCCCGAGGACTGCGCCAGTCGCCGACGGCACATCGACACATACTGGCCGGCTCAGGTGGACTGCAAGGAGAAGAGAAATGTTACACACATTTAGCTCAGCCGCAAGCTTGATGAAAGCTCAGTCCCCCTGCGTTGTTTTACTTATTGATACGTCATGTTTGAGCTTTACTGTGCAGAAGGACGTACACTGAGAACGCTTCTCATTGAAGTAGGAAACATTTGAAATAAAAACAATATTTGCATAGTCAGAGCTTTTGGATTTCTAAATGAGGGGAAAGCAATACATATGCCATTACATAGAATGTTTAAGTTTATCAAACTTTTTGGTGGATAAACCCTATGAGACACTTATAATTGTTTTACATGCCTCACAACATGTTTGGAAGGAAAGCTTTAACAATTAGGTTTAGTTTAGATTGAACATTATAAACAATATTGTCCTTTTGAGTTTTAGAGAAGTTTTCAATACTCATTGAACCAAACAGGTTAAATACCAGAGCCTTTCAAAGTAAAGGTGTTTAATGACGCAGCTGTAAATCCTCATACAAATTCTACAGTAGGATTACATATGTTTTTGGTGTATAATAAATTGCCACGGTCAGTGACATTGGCTTTATTTAATGACTGTGACAGGCACAGTTTTTAACTGTAGCAATAAACTCATGGCCCAGTCTTTCTTTCTGGAGATTATCTGCTCTTTCCCTCTGTGCTTACATCAAATCCAACCTTGAGCCAGAGGCAACACTCAGTAAGATTTAAAAAGACACACATTCAATTATACATCTCTGTGAGCACTGGAGAGACTTTAGACACGATACTGATGGAAAATTCAAGCTCATCCAGGCCAGTAAACACTAATGATGGCCTCTGCCTATTAGTATTAGCTGGCAGAAGGAGTACATGGAGGGAGGGAGTGTTGGATGCAAGAACTCTGGGCAGTGTAGGAGGAGGACTGCAAAGTATTGTGGGCAAGCAGAAAGAACAAACAATTGATTGGTGATGGCAGGAAATGGAATAATTAGGAAGGCAGGAAGTGGCTGATAACATGAAGGGAAAGAATTGAGGCGACTAAAAAACACAAACATTTGTTATGACGTGAAGTGAGGCAGTTCTCTGATTGAGCTCTCCACATGAATGTCTGTGTGTGACTGTTGCACTGTTGAGTCCCGTGCTCTTATATAACCTAAAGCCCCCCTGGGCAGACAGTGACAACATCGATTCCATCTCATGTTTTTGTTTTTTTTTACTTTAATGAGGGCTCATACAAACACACAGAAAGAGGGCAGAGAAACAGCAACATAGATGGAAAAGGAAACTAGAGAAAAGACAAAAAGGAACAACCTTAACCCTTGTGTCCTCTGTTGAATAAATCAAATGATTTCACTTAAATTGAGCGTGTTGCACTGTGCAGACGTCAGTGGGACTGCTGTGAAAGTGGGTTTTGAGTTCACGGCCAGTTGAAAGGTTCACAAACCATTAACAATGTCAGGGATTACTCATCCATGTAAGCGAAAGTCGGATGCAATAAAACATGCATTCAATGTTATTGAACACGTTGAAATACTTACCAACAGAAATCAGAAATACCAACGTTTGCAGATGAACTCTGGTTTGAGTTAGCATATTAAGCTCTTTCCGGAGCTGCTGGAGGACAGTGTCCCCTCTAACTGTAAAGTTGTCTTCAAACGAGGCCAGGAGTAAGATGACAGGAGTAGTTGAAATGACTTCAGAACCACGGACAGCGCCTCTCCTCGGCAGACAAGCGCGCAGGTAACTTCCCTCTTTACGAGTGAAAATCCAAAACACCAAATTGTCTGCTAAAAGGCAAGATTTCAAACGACACAAGTTGTAGAAACAAGGTTCTGAAATCTCTACGTGCTCATTTGAATTTGAGTCTTCCAATAACCCCCTGACTCGCAATGAGTCATCTCTCTAGAAAATACTAACTTCATTGTTCACTCCACTGGGTGCAATAACAAGTCCGTGATGCGAGACGGCCACTAGCGATTACAGGAGCCCGTCTGCTGCTATCTTTTCAGTCCAGATCCATCCAGAAACACAGAAGAAAAACAAAGGGAAGAGGAGGAACCTGTGGATCCTCAAAAAGGCGAATTTAGTCACTTACTGTTGCGAGAGTCTCCAAAAGAAAAAGCAACAGCAAAGGTAACAGTTATCTTATTTCACCCGTCAAAGAACAACACCATTAATTGTTTGAAGTCTATTTCCTCTATTAAAGATGACTGATGACATTTCCCAGCCGCGGCTCGCTGCCTTTGTTTTTCAGCAGTCACTTAGCGCTGGCTGAGCAGAGGCTTTGATACGCATGCGTGAGTCACTCCCTCCCACAATGTGCACGATGACCCTATCGTTGTCATTTGCGTCGGCCTGTACATCATTGGAAGCCTGTTTGCATTTGCTTTACTTTTGACTGCAGGTGCTATACAAAGAAAACACTGTGTCGTTATATAACATGGAAACATAATTCAAATTAGTGTTATTAAACCATAAGAACAGAAAAAAAAGCCAAAAGTGGCTTTTCCTGTGTGTTATATAATATTGTTTAGCAGAGGTCTTTTATTTCATTAGTTATACATCATTAGCCACGTGCATTAATAGTATGCATGTATTATTTGTAATTATGCATGTTTTAAAAGAGTGTGTTGTTTATCTGTCATTGTGTGTTTTTATTATTGTTTTCTATTCAATTCTTTTTAGAGTACTTTGTGATCTTGTTCTATGAAAGATGCGATACTAAATAAACTCTACTTACTTACTTACATGTTTCCCATTCCCTCTGATTAGATCCAGCCCAGTTTACCATCATTGCAATGTAGTTCTTGTTGCCTGCTTGCTGAATCTACGGACTCTTGAAGCATGTTCGCTTTATCTTCAATAAATCGATTAAATCCTCCTGTTGCCTCAGCTGTCAGCATTTGGGTCCAATCCCTGTTGTCCTGCGTGACCAACCGTGACAGATCTATATCTTTGGCTCACTGCAGCTGATAAAATACTGTGCCGAACACAACCCACTTATCAAATTATCTTCTATCATCTGGAGTTTAGATTTAAAAGGGCCTGACCTTTTCTGTGATATCCGGTCTATATAATTGACTATATCTATTGAGTACAAACTCTTCCATGCTACACGTCTGTGCTCCAGCAACGATTGCCTTTCCTTTTTCTTTAATGATTTAAAGGATAACCCAAGCTGAATACGAAGTGTAAAGTTTTATTAGATTTATTTTAACATAGTTCTGTTACAATGAGTCACTGGCTCAGGAGGAAAAGATAAAAACTTTATTCCTGCCCATCACGTCAACTCAAGCTGCCTCAGAAGAGGAGTGAAGTGGCTGCTGAACAGTGTAATTATATCCAGTTTTTTTGTCTGTTGCTGAAAACTGCAATTATTTGAGCCATAAAGATGGGATGAGGAAGCAAGACAAAGGCCAACAGATTGAAACCACGAGATACATCCTGCTCTTTTACCTGTCTCTGTTCTATAAACCTGTAGCACATCTAATATGTATATCAATATTGATTTCCCACAGTTTATTCTGGAAAATCTATAGTGCCTGCTTTAATAAATATGGATTCCCTTCTGTGTCAAAATACTTGTGAAAAGACCCCTTCTTTACTAAAACAACCTCTTACATATTACTGATTACATGCTAACATATTCCAGTGTAATCTCTTTGATTTGTTTACAGGAAAGAAAATCTACCTTTTGATAATTCGGCTTCTAAATTTGATGGAATATGAAGTCATAATCTCCAGTATTTAAAAAAGTAAGTCATTATTATCATATCATAGTACAGACACACGTTTAAAAATGAAATATGCTGTTTCAATGCTTTTGTTGCTTTTTATCTCAACTGTATTCTCAT
Organism: Cottoperca gobio; assembly: GCF_900634415.1. Classification (NCBI taxonomy): domain Eukaryota; kingdom Metazoa; phylum Chordata; class Actinopteri; order Perciformes; family Bovichtidae; genus Cottoperca; species Cottoperca gobio. Next base: position 10,633,739 of record NC_041367.1, on the reverse strand, counting down.
CTCTAATGTTTCTGAGACACCCACCAAGACAACAGGATTACTGTGATGTTTCATGTTGTTTGTCAAAAAAAAAAAAAAGTAGGTTGACATAAACCCTATGATACGTCATGCTCAGGCCTGATAGAGCCACAATAATCTCACATCACATGTGATCACATTATTTAATCTGGGAGCCATCGTATCTAAAGTAATGAAAGGATTACTCTCGAGGAGAATAGGAATACAGGGTTTGAGAATTCCAGCATTAACTTCTTTTTAAAATGCCACATGTGGGGGAAAAACCGTGTACATTTCTGTTTTGTTAAATTCCTTTGTATCTATCTTTAAACATTAAAATGAATATGACGACACGCTGTGTTAGAGCTGTTAAATGCTGAGAACTGTTGACAGGGTGACTCAACAGGTTTTTGCAGCGATGCTTCGTAGTTGAAGCAGATTTGAATGTAAAGAGAGCAATAAAGACGCAGCTGAGTGCACTCTAGTGTTGCTGTCAGCATCATCAGTAGGCAGGCACTTGCAAGAAAAAGACTAATATGGCAGGCCTGCAGATAAGGAAACCATAGCAACAGCAATGCAGTACCATGGTGACTACAGGAGCCCTGTTTAGTGACAGACCTCAGACTGAGGAGGAAAACAGGAAGCCTCAAAGCCTTTTCACAGGTATCCAGTGTGTTTGACAAATGTGAATATTTAATGTGTTTTTACTCTTCGAGTGTTGCTGTGTGTTCAGTTCTAAGGACTTTCACGGTAGGTAACGAATCCAGCACCTTTTGAGTATTTGAGGAGAGCAGTTTACATACTGTGGTTAATTGACTGTGTATAAATAAGTGGGCGACAGAACATGTGAATGCTCATGTATCCCTACTCTATGTATACTGTATACGTGTGTGTGTGTGTGTGTGTGTGTGTGTGTGTGTGTGTGTGTGTGTGTCTGTATGGCCCCTCATTTGCACTACAGAGAGAAGATTTCTAGGGATTTGGATGGATTTGAAGATTATAACATGATTATAGCAGACAGTCATGGATGAAGCATGTTGGAAAGTGAGATGTAAATCTTTTGCAGCTTGCTAGAAAAACCTCTTAATGCTGGAATGTGTGTACTAATCTCTCTAAACATCCATCATCTATATCTAATACTATATTAATACTAGATCCATCTGTAGCTGTACATCCAACACTGGGTTTTGCAATAACAAAATATATCACAAGAAGGCGGCCACAGTTTAATAATATTTAAGGTTAAATAAAGGTTAAATAAAAAAAAAATCCTTAAACCTTAAAATGTATGTTTGTATATAGGATTTTGTGTTTGAATGTTGTTTTGAGGCATGTATCTTGTTTTCCTATCTTGATCAAAATAGCAACAAACAGATGCATGCAAGCATATAGCCTACTTTCATATTTCCCCCTAACTCAAGCATTTTGGTATTTAATCAATATTTCTGAACAGTGGCAGATTTCTGGTGAGATTATTTGTATGTAATTCATATATTGTATATATATATAAATAAAACTAAATATATGCGTATACATATCACACAAAGACAGTCTTCCTAAAAATAGCCCTTGTGTTGATCCAAGCAACTAGAGCAAGCATAATGTTGTACCACTGCATATCACCACACACAGATATACACACACACACGGCTCCAGAGCAGCTGAGCGTGCAGTCATATGATGCCATGTGCTGCCGTGAGGCAGACACACACAGGCCAAATCAGTGGCACATAGCTTCTAATCTAATTGATAAGGCATATCATCTCAGGCAGCCACTGAACCACACCCCTTTTCTTTGCACACACATACACAGCTACAGGGCAATGCCAGATTCAACCCTTGGGACTTGGCACAGAGCTCTAAGCTAACACTGATAGTAAGTGAAGACTTGTTCCATCTGACCTTCTGACTGGCCCCCTGTAGGAATACTCACTTTCTATTATAAGACCCACAACCCTGTGCGTCAGATAAAAAATCAAACCAGAGGAAGGCAGCGGTCGTGCAGCAAAGACTTCTCTAACAAGATTCAACTTGAGTATCTACTTTTAGTTTCCCTGGGTTAACCTGATTGTAGAGAAAGCTCACCACAATGAAAAGGGCTTTGAGAAGAAAGGTTAAAGGCCCTCCATGTGTGCGAAACAGAATCAAGGACAGAAGTGATTTAGTTAAATATTAAATATTCATGAAGACGTGGGTCGTCACATCTACAACAGGCGGAGGTTGTTGTGAGCAGGGACCAACACAGAAGCTCAAGTGTCAACGTGTGTTTATTAAGCTGAAGTTTATTGTCTTAATAAGAATATGGTAATGAACAGAGCCTGTCTGAAAGGCCGGTATTAAATCCTGACTGAGAAACTATTTGGACAAGACGACAGATTGTGTCACACCGCTGCTTGTTGCCAGAAATGATTTATGTTGCAAATCACAGATAATTAAAAAGAACAGAATTGTTATAGTCACTCGTTCCCTCAACAAACAAGACAGAATATTATACTTTACATAGATAAATCCATTTTAGGATGAACATTAAAATGCACGAAAAGACAAGAGAGATAAGAACAACACATTCAGATCATGTTTCTGGACCCCACATATCGTCAATGTCTGTATGTCCAGTTGTGTTGTCTTTTGGGATGTGACTGTTTAGCTCATGCTTTCCCAGGACATTAAGATGCAGCGGATCTTGGCTCTCAATCATCTCGCAGTCCAGTAATGTGTCAGGGTTGTTGCTTTGGACAGTGTCACTCGTCTGCTGGTCAGAAATATGACTCTCCAGTTTATAGTTATTAAGACCTCTGCTCTCTACTTTCTGTTGGCTGTGACTCTTGCTCGCTTGAATGCTGTCCTGCCGCTGGCCGTCAACGGGACTGCAGCCATCCATGCCAGGATAATGCTCGCCCTGCCCCTGCTGATTGGTGCTGCTGTCTGCTTGTGTACTGCTTTCTGTCCCGTCTTTTGACTTGCTGTCATTCTGCTGGCTCTGTCTGATCTGGCCTAATGTGATTTGGAGCTCATTGAGGCGCTGTGATACATAGCGTCTCTTCAGTTCCAGCAGGATTGTTCCATTACGACTCAGGCTTGGCACTGCTGATTGGTGTTGCTCTCTGGATAAGGATAAATCACAGTGTTGTAGATGATGTGTGTGAAAATATATAAATTAAGCCATACACAGTCTTAAGTAACGATACAAATATGCAAATGCGGGCACACAGCATATTCATTAATAATGATTCACACATTTTTAGTCAGTCACTTTAGTCAGGGCTGAATTAGAGGAAACGAGCATCAGCGTGATGCTTGAATAATTGAATCATCTAAATGTATCAGTGTAATACATCATTTATATTAATGAAAAGCTACATAATATAGAGTAGTGAGAAAATTAAAAAAATATCTTAGCATGTTGAAATTAATAAGCAATAAAAGACCAAGAGGTTCATCCCGAAAACCTTCCCAACACAAATGACCGCACAGATTGATTCTTTGGATTATGCAATAATCTCCCTCTTGATGAATAAAGTATCTATCTATCTAATATATAAAATGTGAAATGTTCCAGCTAATTACCGCGGAAAGATTTCCAGCACTCTTCTCTCTCTCCTTTAGCCATGTGCTCATTTGAGCTCTCTTCTGTAGCTGCATGCTCAGCTGCAAGAAAGACTCACTCATGCGGTCAATTTCTTCCTCTACGCAGGACATCTGTGAGAGAGGAAATGGGGAAGTAACGTGTGGTGCTTTGAGGACAGCGACTATTATCTTAAATTAAGACAGTTTAGGATTTCTAACTGAGTTATACCTGCATTGGTGTCCCTTTTGGCGGTAAACCTGCAGAAATCAAACAAGACTTTAGATTCTTCAGAATTAAGGATTTGGGGTAAATGTCTCAATGGAATGAGTATTGTTCAAAAAGACACAATTGAAACTTCTAAAATATATATGATTGCTGTGCACCTAACAGAAGCACAACCACCTATTAGCTTCAGTGCTCATTGACATGCTGTCATTAAAGCCATGTGTGTACGAGGATATTGGACAATTGTTCTGGAATGAAAGCTCTTTAGTTGATGAAGGAGGTGAAAATCGACTTTCCTCTTTTTCCATCCAGGACTGCCATTTATAGTTTATTGTTTTTTAGATATTGTGACTGGGGAGAAATGGAAAAAGGTCTGACTAATCTGAAATCACAATTAATCGTGTTTATGTGTTTGTATGGGTGCATTAATGTTGTGAAATATGGGAACTTGGTGGGTTTTACAAGATAGCTCGACAACGCTGGATCAATGGCTCCAAGACAGAAAAGTGTGGTTTGAAAGCATTATACCTCCACGTAAGAAACAAGACCTAGTAAGACCTTTCACATTAATCAAGGGTCAAGAGTGTGTGCCATCAGATCTTTTATCGTGGTATATTGACTATGAATACCATAAATGTCAAGCTCTGTTCCCATTACCATATTCACATACTCACTTTGCAGTGATTGATGTATAGAGTCAAATATAAGGTTTTTGCACAACTGCTAAGGTTCAGTGAAGTCACTCCCTTATTATAATATGTGTTGTTTTACAATATTGTGTCCATCCTGTGAATGGTATATGTCAGAGTATTTGTTGTCATTGGCTTTGCATATTGTATAAACTCACCTATCTTACTTTAAATGATCTTTGACTTACCCGTGTCTGTGTCCTCAGTTGAAGTCTGTTTGAGGTTTGTGACGAGCTGCTCTAACTTGAAATATTTATATTTTTTAAGTCTAAATTGGAAGATAAGCAGAAAGTATTTAATGACATGCTTTAAAAAAAAGACTCTGGTACACAGGTTTTATCTTTCACACCAACCTGCTGGCTAATAGGTGGTCAGTGAACTGCGCTTCAGTGGGAACTCTAATGTTGAGAAATTCCTCAACAAATGCACTGTGATGCTCTGAAGCATCCGATTTTGACTGTAAAAAGAAAACATAAAAGGTTATCTGTCCCTGACCGTGCAGTAAGAGGATGAAGTGTGAGACCTAAATAGCACTTACTCACCTCTACTGTGTTCCATTGGAAAGACATGTTGAACAGCTGAAGGCTTACAGCTGAAATGGCTTCATGAAGAGCTTTCATAAAGTTGTGGGGTTTAGATCCTCGATGATAAAACAAACAAAATAATATCATATTGTTTCCAAAGAGGATTACATACTTTGTGCTTTTAAAGATGATTGCCAGAGCTATTGTTCTGTATTGCATGACTGTTGCTAAACAATGACCTGGGTCTCAGGACTCTCTTTAATAACTATCTGTCTGATTACCTGATGCTATGTAGGCCATGGACTGCAGAATAGTAGCAATGAAATGTCCCACGTGCTGAAGCTTTGCCTCCGACAGATAAAGGATTTGATTGGTTGCATCAAAATAAAAGTCCCTTGAGCAATGTGCCAGCAGAACCTCATTATAGGAAGATGAAGAAGCAGGAATCGACTTGGCCATTAGCAGAAGCACAGAGGGGAACAGGGGGCAGTTTGCAAGCAACTGCATCACCTGGCAACCAAACAGGAACACGGCCGAGTGTTGAGGTGAGAGGTTGTCCAGGGCAGTCGGGATAAGTTTCCCATCGTGGTGGACAGAATTATCTGTAGCCGCTAAAATAGACGGAAAATGCAGCATTTTATATGAACCATATTTTACTGTTTGATTCATTATTTGTCTTAGATGCTTTTTTCAATCATGTTTCTGTACCATTGTGGAGAAGCTGATTCGACTCAGCTGTGTTAAGGTTCTGTAAAGACTGTTGGATCTCCTGCAGGGTCTTGAATAGAGGAGATATGCTGACAAGCTTTGACAGGTCGTGCTCACTTAGACAAGGAGCTGTGCTCTGTAGATGCACTGGGTAAGACAGAACATAACATAACATAACATCCTGATGCCCTTGAAAATTCAACAAGCCTTTGCATATATTTGTTCCTCACCTGGCTCTGTTTTGGTCATATTCATTGATGAAAACTATGGACAGTAATTTGAAAGACAAAGTTACGCTCCATTTAATTATTCCAAGATATGCTTCAAACACAACAAATGCCAGCGCAGTACCTGTGTGTAACACATGTTGGTGTCACCGGGCTGTGTGTATCCAGCTTGCGGCTCACATTCCCTGGCATCATGTGAAGCAGTATGACAGTACGGTGGTCCTGGCAAATCCTGGTTCTGCCAAGCTTCTCCTGTCAGCCTGCATAAGAGAGCATCCACTGACCTGAGAACAGCTCCCAGTAACGCTATAGAGGCCTCAGCTGAGATGACGGGGATGTTCAGTCCCATGCAAGAAACAGTTCAGAGAAAAACATTTAATAAAGGATGTGACATAGTTTCAAGAGTAAAAGAGGTAGATATGATTCTTTTGGAACATTAAATATAAAGTAAGTCCGGTAATACTTGGTAAATTGATAGTTAACAAAAAGTGAATTTACTGTTAACAAACAATAAATGTATAATTAATAATGTTAACTAATTAAATAGTGATGCTATCATTTATTTATTTATATTTATATATATATATATTTCAATGGTTGGTGTCTGGTCCTTTGTAATCTATGTAATGTTTATAGATGTATAACAAATAATTTAGCAATCATAAACAAATACTTATTATAGTACAGCATATAAAATGTCATAATGTGTGCAATCTCTTTTGAGCTATGACATAATATATAATTCATGAAGTAATTATTTCATATTATGCAAACTAATGATACTATAACATAAATTACAGAATTAATATAATTAATATATAATAATTATCATTTCAATGTTTGTTAACAGTAAATTCATCAACACATTTACTATTTATTAATGATGAATATTATAAAGGGTTACCGCAATGTTCCAAACACAAAATGTGATAAGGTTGTTAAAGGAATAGTCTGATATATTGGAAAATGTTTATTCGCTTTTGTTTGCCATCTGTCAGTTAGCTTAGCTTAGCATCAAATCTATCATCCAATATCATCATCATCATTCAGTTTTACCTTGTGAATTGCTCCCTCGTGGACTGTTAGATGGTTTATCCCTCATGGCATTATGGACTATAAGCTCCTTAAGAAGACTCAGTTTTTTATGATCCATATTGTCAAAGATATTCTGAAAGAAAATGTGCAGTTTGTTGTGGCACTTGAGAACACCACAGGTCTTGAATATTACATATTCAATGGGAAATTCTTTCTCAAAATATTTATTTTATGCCTACACTGTGATAAAACTCACCTTGAGTGTTTCAGTCTGTTGACAAATGTTTCTATAAAACTCCTGTGTGTCTTTGCGGTGCCGGGCCAGTTGTGAAGCTATGTGCAGGTTCTGATCCTCTAGTTTGTCGTACAGAGTCTTCACATTTAACTCCTCCAAATCAAAGCACCCTGACACATTTCCTAAAAGAATACGGGATAAAAGTCTCGTCACGTTCTAATGAAATACTGTCCTAATGAATGGCTGCACCATGAAATCATAAGCTGCTTTGACTGGGCTCCATAACAATTCAGAAGAGTCTCTCTAGGATTTTAGACAGTCTGGATTAAACATGCAATGGATGATAAGTACTTGAGAGCCAGAGATAACAGCAGAAGTAATTAGAGAATGATATTAGCCATTATTTTCTTTATCATCAATCAAATGGTGGAATAGGCTGTTAACTGCTACCTGGTCGTGCGTGATGGTTTCATGATGACTAGGCCAATGGATGTTTAAAAGCCCTATCAAGCTGCACGAACAATGCAATAAGCACTAAGTTAGAAACTTTAAAGCCTACACTACTTTTAAGTAATTTTAAATAAGCAAACACGACAAAAACAATATAAAATCTATTGACAACCAGTCTGATGGAATAGACTTGCCAAAGTGATTTATTTGTGAAACCTTTCTGCAAATATTTTCAACAACTGATTAGGGACCAGGATATTGAAGTAGTGTAGAATATAACTGGGAGGGTTAGTCCTATATAGAGTATGCTCTTTAGCCATGCTAGCGGCACTATGGCTCTATGGATGGCAATGTCGGGCTGTCGGCCGTTTGTTAGATCCACCACTTTGGTCCAGACTGAAATATCTCAACATCTATCGGATGGATTGTCATGACAGTTGGTAGAGACATTCAAGGTTCCCAGAGGATGAATCTGACTGGCTTTTCATTTAGCGCCATTATTGGATCAAGATTTAAATTTGTCCAGAACTTTGTGACTAAACACCTGCAAACTAATGACATTCCCATCAGCCTTAGCTGTACTTTGTGTTTAATGCTACTTGGCAAATGCTAGCATGCTAACACACTAAACTAAGATGGTGATCATGGTAAACATTGTACCTGATGAACACGTTAGCATTCTCATTGTGAGCATGTTAGCATGCTGATGTTAGAATGTTGCTCAAACACAGCTGTGTCTACAGTACAGCCTCACAAAGCTGCTATTACATGACAGACTGATCCAATTGTGGTACACAAGCACACAACTGAATATAATTCACAAAATAATTGAAGAATTCAGGAGTTTAGGATTAACCATAGATCATCTAGATGATCTATGGTTAATCCTAAATTCCTGAATTATAAACAGAAGTGATCAGTCTAGAATCTAGACTGATCACTTCTGTTATATTTTTATGACACATACTGTTAACCTGATTTTGGTATTGTATACATTGTATATCATTTAACACAATGATTTCCTGACATTACATTCTGCAGCACAGGGTAATAACAGTGAGTTTACCTCCTTTTGAAACTGCAGGCTCCTCAGCTTCTGCTCCCTCTCCTACACCCCTACTACCCAAGAAACCACCTTGGCTTGGGACAAAATACAAAGGCATACATTTATATGTCTTATTTCATTTGACATAGTTTATATAAAGGGGTTGACACTGATACAGAGTGGAGGGTGACCTTCAGCACGTTACATCAAGGGTCCATACATAATTACACCCAACATCAGTGTCCTGATACATGGATAAAACACACCATTAGTATAGATTACAAGTCAACAAACCTGTCTGCACTGCAAACGCAATCCATTGGACAGAAGGGCTCCCCAAGGCTGCGCCACTTTGGCTTAACCCTCCACTGGGAGACCAGTTTTACTTTCCCGGGTCTCAGAACTAACACTGTGGTGGTCAAAACCACAACTACAACCAGCAGCAGACTCAGGATCCCTACACACAGTTAGCATTGTGTCATGATAAATTAGCAAGCGTTAGCTCATTAGAGCCATGCACCTGTATGATCAAATGTTGCCTAGACATTAATAGTGAACAGTAAAGATACACACCTGCTATCACTCCCCAGTCAGGTAGAAGGTTGAGTCTGTGCTGCTTGACAATCCCGTACTTAACCAGCTGTGCCGGGGTCATGGGCTGGAAGACGGAAGCCCGAGGATCACACTCTGTCCCCTCCTCACTGACCACCACTACCATACTCCACTCTGGGACAGCACTGTCAACAAACACATACTTCCCTGTTTCTGAAAACACGTGGGCAAACCTAAAGAAAAGCAGAGGAACAGAGAGAAGTTTGCGGTATAGCGGGGATCAAAATCCCATTTTTGTCACAAAATGGGTTTACCTGCAGTATGGACTCAAAACTACCTTGTAGAGTTGAAGCTTGTCTGCTTCATGAGTATCTGTAGACGTCTGAAGGCACCAAAGTCCCAGCTGGGGTTACTGTTAAACAGGTGGTCTTTCTGATACACTGGGAAGTGGCTGAGATGGCGGTCTTAGGGATATAAAAAAAGTTAGAGTGTTTAAAACCAAAATAAATCACACTGTAATGAAAATAAATCAAATGAAGGAAAACCAAATATGTGATACCAGTGTGGTTGATGGTGAGATGGAAAATGAGCATGTCACCAGAGGACAAACAGGCGATGGGGTTGGGGATACGAGGAAGGACTGCTAAGTTGGCAGCATCATCACCATCCTCTGTGTCTCTCCTCTTTCTGGGTCTTGTATTTAGGAGTTCTATTGATTCTGAGAAGAGGTACATCGGTGATGAGGGTTTAGACACTCAAGTTAAATGATCAACTAGTTTGCCTTAAAATTAATTAATTATACTGGAAACAGAAATCAAAAGGTTTGATTAAAGACATTAAGACAATTACATGAATCAATATGGCAAGTTAAGTGTAGTCACCTGATAGAAACTGATTGATGAACTCTCTCTGTGTGGGAATCCAGCCAAACACCCCTTCAGGGTCAAAATGGATTAAATGGATTTACCAATACTCCTGGCATGGATATCTGGTCCTAGAACATTCATTACCATCTGGACGTAAACAGAAACAAGCTCAATATGAACTGCTACTGCAGCACTATACAACAACAGTATACATAAGTTCAAGAAATAAAATGACAATGATATCAATAAAAGACGCCTTCTCTCTCATTAAACTGACACGGCACCTTTTTGCACATGGACACATCACTGAATGTTTTTACCATACTGGAGAAGCAATGACATATAAAGGACAACTATGGAGTATTGTGTTACTACATGAATTGTATCTACATATAGAATAGACCGTTTTAAACGGAATTGTGTTGCTCGGCAACAGATTGGGTCCATTACTACTTCCTGTCAGTTGATGTCCTTCACATACACTGCAAGAGGAAATAAACATTTAGATTGTTTATGTTTACAACTGTAAAATGTTCTATTTCCTGGTATAGAAAGTCTGGTATACACGGTGGAGTAAGAGACTTTTGTTGTTGTACAATATGTACTTTGATGTCTGTTTTAAATAATTATACTTTACATATTTAAATTGTGTTTTCCATGGCTCAACATGTAGATTATGATAAATAATGGTTACATTTTAAACACAACAACAGTTTAAAGTGTAGATAAATGTCCTGCACTAGAGAAAAGACTGTTGTGTTATGATATTTCCCAGACAAAGGTGGACCAAGGACCAGTACAGTACACACACACAAAACATGCACATTCATAGTTGATGAAACTAGCTTAAAATGATGAGACCAAGTGGCTATTTTGTTGAAATGCTAAATGAATTTTGCTGCATGGAGATAAGAGTTCATTATTAATCACTTGTCCTTCACCATAAGGCAACGATATCACCAAATGTGCAGCTGCAACATTTTTCTAGTTGTCTTGCTGAGACTCAGACTGGCTGAGACGCTGATAAATGCTACGCGAAGCTTTCCGCCAACTAATCGTCCTTGCTAGCCCCTGCAGTCTTTAAAGTTTTTGGGCTGCATCAGTACAATACTAATATCAGATTTGTGCTTATTTTTATCTGGTGTTAGCAGTTTACAAAAATCCTCCATCTTATTGCCTACAAAGTAAGCATGGGGTAAATAAGAATCCATTATCTTGTAAGGTATGGCCAATCATCAGTTTGTCAATGGCCCTGTGTCCGCTGCCTTACCCTGGCCCAGACCAGTTTTTCTCTTTCTTTGAGGCTGAGCAGCAGGTGTCCATCGGGCGAGAACTGAGCAGAGAGCTGAGGTAGTTTGGAAAGGCAGGAAGTGTTGCAAAGCTCTTCAGCAGATACATATCGCTCACACTGGCAGCTGGGGCATCAGGAGCAAGCAGATAAGACAAGAGGCAGACAAACAAACAGCTATTTACCACTTACAGATAATAATTAATTTCCTTTTTTTAAATCTAGCTTTAGTAGTTTTTAGTTTTTAAAGGTATTTTGAAGGATCAAGTAGTATTGAAAGGTATAAGTGAGATTCACATGCCCATCTCCACATCCAGAGTTCCTCCATGTTGTCCACAGGTGATATTACAGGAGTGGACGGAAGGTGATACACACTCTCTAGATGCTGCCAGACGTATCTGACCTGTGGCACACCGTGTGTTTGCCTGAAAAACACACACACACACACACACACACACACACACACACACACACACACACACACACACACACACACACACACACACACACACACACACACACACACACACACACACACACACACACACACAGCACATATAAAAGGACTAACACAGACCTTGCTGGAATATATCTCCCAGTCTTATATTTATTTTAAAACATTCTGTAAAAACGAATGATTAAGTAAAATCATCCAGGTAAGAGTTGTTTATATGCTTCTGGGAAACTTTAAAATCATATACTTGAGACTGGGCTGCAAAACACCTCTTCATTCACAATTTGACCTTGAAGGTAAATATGTTTTTTCAGTTTTTTGCCATTGCATAAGAAAACATCTGTATGGCAGACTTTCAATCAATCCACACTCTCAAATGCATTCCATAAAAATGTTTAAAAGGAAGAAATAACTTATTCAAATCCAAAAACAAATGGATGGAAGTGCATATATTTGGGTAAACTGTCCAAAGAGGTGAAACACTGTGGAAATTTGATTGACTAATTGATAGAAACTATATAGCACTAACCTCAGGCTGGCAGTCCAATTCACTGTCAGAGGTGGAGCTTTTGAAATCAAGTTCGTTGTAGAAGATGAAACCAGTTCTGCACAAACATGAACCATCTGAGTGCTGGAATGCACGATTCTTACCAATACAGGTACACGAAGAAGAACCTGAGGAAACAAGAGGGACAGGGCACAACAATATGATCAACAGAGATATGAATGAAACAGCACTTTTGAAGTGGTAACTTAACTTAAAAACTGCAAAAAATAAACACATTATTTGTTCAGATTAAAAACATGTAATGTGATCTGAGTTATGGAGTAACATCTAATAGGATTTGACCTGCTGGTGAGGCAGAGGAGCTTCCACAGGGAAAGCAGGCCTTCTGAGCAGGCAGGTGGTTGAAAGTGCCAGCTGGACATGGGTGACAGTTACTCATTTTCTCAGCATGATGAAGGTTACCAAAGGAACCAGCGGGGCAGGGTAATGCTTGGGTGTATCCCTTGGGACAGACATACCCAAGAGGGCAAGGGTTACTCTTGTAGTAGTCTGTACCTGTTGGATTAAAATAAATTCACACTTTACTTGTAGTTAGGCATGAAATAACAAATGTTATACACATAAATTGAATTCTGTATGATTTGTGATTTGATAAGTGAAGTACCCGGAGGGCAAAAGTATCCTGGTGGACATGGAAGGCATTGTGGGATGGGGGAGAGGTGCTGACGGTACGTGCCCCCCTCACACACACTACAGCAGCTGTTCTGGGATTCTCTGGGCCCGCTAGTGTTGACAGGCATGAAACCGCCTTTGCAGGATTTCATGGCAGAGCTGTTGGCTGGGCAGTAGTAGGGAAATGGACAGCTGTGGGGCATGGTAACAAGGTTATTTATAAAGCTTTAACCCGCAGCGTGTAGAATCAGTCCAAATCCATTAAGCTTTCATTATTTCAACAGTTTAAGTACCAGTCTGTAGGATTCAGGGGGGGAGGGGGGGGGTTCTATTGGCAGACATTTAATACAATATAACTATGCTTTCATTAGTGTATAATCACCTGAAACTAAGAATTGTTGTGTTTTCGTTAGTTTACAATGAGCCTCTCATATCTACATTGGGAGCAGTTCATCTTCATCAGTCCACCATGTTGCATGCCTTGTTTCTACAGTAGCCCAGAAAGGACAAACCAAACACTGGCTCAGTCCTTCTATGTCCTTGTCTCAGTCCTCAGTAGCTTAATGACAATTGTGCTACTATAATGCATACAGTTTACGATTAACACGTGGTTGATTAACACATATTTCTGCATGTTTGGTTGTGTGGATTGGCTCTCATAACGAGCCCGGTGGATGCGACTGACCCGCAGCGTGTATCACTAATGAGCACAGCACTCGGAGTAGCAAAGCTGCATTCTTAATCATTCAACCTGAAATTTCTTCAGATAATGATCAAATAAAAATCTAATGCAAAATAATTTTTAATAAAATGATAAAGTTATTGATTTTGGCTAGACTGAAATGTTTTTTCATCTAAAGATTAATAATAAGACTACATTTAAAATAGCTGCTAAACTGAACGCTGGTTCTCTGACATGCTAGAAAAGGGAGGGGTGAGCGGAGGGGTATTAAATTGGTTGCAATGTTCAACCTCACCACTAGATGCCACTAGATTCGATAAACGTTCTCAAGATTCAACATTTCATTGCCACATAACTTTGTTGTTAAGAATGTGTCTTAGTGTGCTGATGACAGTGGAGCGATCACAGCATAACAGCTAGGACACATAATAAGAAATAAAGAATGTAAACACATAAATCAATGTGCATCATGTGTTTGCATTGCCAGCTTTCAGTATATAGGACTTTTCATGCACTCACAGTTGTTTGGGGGTGTGGTAGGATTGCGATCCCCGAGGACAAAAATACCCTTCAGGACAGACTTGAGGCTCAGCAGTCTGAGGTCCACAGTAAGAACCAGCTCTGCACGGCATCTCTGAGACTGCACCTGGATTATGAGCATAAACTCATTACTGTCTCTAGGGAGAAAAGCATTTCTTAAAATAAAAGGCTCTATTATAGATCTATTATACCATGCTAACATTATAAACTATGTTGATAACCCTACCCATGGGACATTGATAAGCAGCCCTGCAGGGGATCCCATCCACATTGGGCTTCCCTGTAGCCCGAGGATCTGGGCAGAAGGTTCCCCCTGCACACGGTTCACACTGACTGGGTGCAGCGGCTCCAGGAAGAGCCCTCTTGGTGCCTGCGGGGCAGAGGATGGGGGGTCCAGATCCACTGCACCAGAAACCAGGTGGGCAGGGACTGTTGGAGTAGTCTGTAAGCCCTGGAAAATAACCGTTTTCTGTAAAACCTAGTCACTTCATACATAAAAAGAAAACATTTGCATTAAAGGAACCAGAGGGAGAAGAGGTCGGGATCCCATAACCTGGGAATCAACCACTACTGTAGATAAAGTCACAATATGATTTCGACTTTAAATTATTCACTCTTATCTCAGACACAGGCTCAGGCACTGGTATATTAATGTACGTACATACTGAAATTAATAGAACCTAGAAAGGTAATGTGTTACACTTTATTTTACATTTGGCACAGGATGTAGTAGAATGAAAAGGTGGTGGAGGAGAAAATCCCCTTTTAATAAAGAATCAGTGACATTTGCATTTGTAAGGAATCTGTTGTATATATATATATATATATATATATATATATTTTAATTAGTGGTCAGTTCAATGCAGTATGTCAGACCTGTGCTGTTACAGTGTGAACCAGGAGGGCAGGGCAGGCAGTCCCCCTTGCTGCCTGCCCCAGGGGAAGCTCGATATGTGTACAGCGGACATGGCCTGGGCCCTGTCCCTCCATTGAAGTCACTGCCAGGCAGACCATCACAGTAATGAGCAGCAGGACACAGATGAAGGACCGGGTCTCCTGCAAACAAACACATGCAACATTTTTAAGAAGAAAGAAAAAGGTTTCAGATATTTTCTTGGTGAGATGATTTTATGTGTTACACTCTTGCTTATCAGTTGAGGAATATATTTCATTACTTTATTGATCACTCGCGCACTTGCCCCTGGCTGCATTTTAATCCCAGGCTCAGTTATAATTCTCAAAGCAGGGCTCTCCTTTCCAATTCTCAGCCTGTGGTTTTAATTGAGTGCCAGTCCTCAGGATCCTACTGGTATCTATGTATACTCAGTTTGCACATGAGACACACAATGACTTCAATTAACTACCTGGTAGGGTAACACGCAAAGCAGTAAGCTGAATCCATAGCATTGAGATTGAAAACTGCTCATCTAGATCAATGAAAATAATTACTTTGTGGTTTCTTCTACTGTCAGAGATCCCAAACCAAACAATGTTCTTCCTGCTTTTGTGGATCAGAGTCTCAAACTCAGCCTTTCCTTTTCTATAACTTCTCAAAACTAATTTGACCGGAAAAACTTAAATAAAAATGCTATTTTCTCAAACATAAAGAGCATTATCAGCTCATACCAGGTTTACACCAATGCTGAGGTGGACAGGGTAAGCAGTCCTGTAGGCTGGCACCTCCTGGGGAACTTCTGACAGTGTTTGAAGGACACAACTCAGCCTCCTCTGTGCCCTCAGGACAGAAGAAACCTGGAATAAAAATACTTACAGGCAATAAAAATGTACTCAAATATTAAATATTAAATATTCAAAGGATACAATTATTAACTCTCCATGTTGTAGAGTTTAAAAGAACTAATCTGAAATGTCAGAGAATCTATGTTAAGTGCTGTATGAAAATCTGCATATATAAATATATATATCCTTTACGCATGGTAGCGTTTGTAAGATTTTTATTTTTAAAGAATTGGTGTATTGTACCTGGGGGACACGGTCCAGCACACTGCATGCCCCACTGGCACTGGGTCAAATTAGATATTTGTCCTTGAGGAGTGAAATCTGCACTCCCAGAAACACAAAGATAGCCTGCAGCACACACAGCCTGGATCCTACCAGCCCTGAAGAAAATATACACAGAGTTAGTTTATTCACAAAACCCCACAGAAAACACACGAACATTTAGAAGACGCTAACATGTATGCTTCATTAGATAAATAGAATGATTATCACATTGCTTATAACATTTCCACCTCCCATATCTACACTCATTATAGTCATTAATATGAAGATGTTCATTTGGCTGTTTGGTGAACCGTGACTCCTGCATTCTGCTAATTATAAGTATAATCAGAGCAGAGATGAATGTTTGCCTTTGAGCATGTGTCTGAGTGCGTATGTTCAGGATGTGTGTGTGTGTGCCTAACGGTGTGTCTGTCTGTGTAAAATACTTGTTTATCTGGATGTATGTGAATGTGGAACAAGTGCACTACAATTACTGGGGCTGTGTTGCATCCAGTGTACCTGCAGAACCTCCCTGAAGGGCAGGGTAAACACTCTCTCTCTTCTTGTAGCCCTCCCTGGTTTGAATGAGTGTATGTTCCATTAGGGCAGGGCTGAGGCACCATTGTGCCTGAAAAAAGAAAAGATGCAGTAGAGCGTTGACTGAGTGATTTATTACATAATAGTTACTGCAAAAGTTTGGGTTTTGTTTTACACAAAAACACAAGTCTGTCTGGCATTGTTTTCTTTGGAATGGGTCGCCAACCCCTTTAGTCAAACATTGTTGTTTTAGAGTACCTGCTGGGCAGAATGAGTATGGTGGGCAGGGCCAGGGCTCGCCCACTATGGCCTCCTCACAGTAGAACCCAGGTCGGCATGGGATGCAGCTTTCTGAGCCCGGGTTTGGCTGGTACTCTCCTGTAGGACAAGGCAGGGCCAGGGCAGAACCCTCTGGACAGTAGTGGCCCTAGGAGAGGATGGAAATTAAAAAGGGGGTGGAATTCAACAGGACATCCATTTTCTAGGAGAGATACTATTAGGAAAACAATAACAACAATGGAAGAGGGAAGAAGGAAAAGAGACAATACAGAGAAAGAACTAGAATTACCGCCTCGCGTTTGTATGCCTCCGCTAACCATTCATGTTGCAGTTTACATCCATGTCTGTCCAAAATCATTATTTTATCCTATTAGACATTTGTGTGAAATGTTCCTAATTAGCATATCAAGTATTGAGTTATGGCCAAAACACATGTTTGTGAGGTCACAGTGGCCTTTGACCACCAACATCTACTCAGTCCATCCTTGAGTCTAGGTGGTTTGTGACAAACTTGAAAAAGATTCCCTCAAAGCATTCCTGAGATGCCGCATTCCTGAGAATGATAAAGACGGACAACCAAAAAACAGTGAAAAAAGAATAATATTTTAATAGTATATGTAGTATATGAATAACCCTTACCTTGGGACAGAGGAAGGCATATGGAGTGGCTGAAGAGAAGTCAAAAGGGCAGTAGAAACCAGCAGCACAGGGGCCACTGGGGTTAGCCAGACCCTCAATGGAGCAGTAGTGACCAGCAGGACAGGCAGAGCAGCTCTCCATGGACACCCCTCCTATGACAACGGTGATGCAGATCAGACAAGCAGCTAACAACAGATCCCATTAGGACCTCTTTGAAATGCAAATACAAGCTCCTAATTAAAGAGATGATATGGATATAAAATAATTCATCTGATCACACAATGGTGTGACTAACAGGGAAAATAGCCATTTTGTGATGAGTGTAAACAGTACCGATGGTGTTGCGAATACTGCCAAGAGGACATGGAATTGAGGAGAGGCACCCTGCTGGACAGTAGTGGCCCACCGGGCAAGGGCCATTCATGGGGAAGTTGTCAGAGCTCTGGGGTGTTGGCTCCGTGGCTCCACCTTGGCAGAAATAACCCTGCAAACAAGCACCTATACAAAAAAAAATATATATATATAAGGACACAATCAATGTTAGTCTAAAGGGTGTGTACATTTTATTAATGTGTCACCAAATATCTTTGTGTCTGGTCACCTTCTGGTGTTGAGGCTCCATGTGAGCCACAGTACACTCCAGAGGGACAGGGTGTGCAGACAGAGAGAGAAAGGGCTCCTGTCTGGTTGCTAAAAGTCCCCAAAGGGCAGAGCTGAGGCAGGGCTGTCCCCGCAGGACAAAAATGACCTAGGAAGAGAGGACTTATTAAATATTGGTTCATCATTTCTTCAGATTTAGAAATTTGACCACAGTATTGCTGCTGTATGTCCAAAGTATAAGTGATCTGATTCACACTCTAGATTCAAAGTTTATTTTCATCATCCTCACCGGTTGGGCAGATAGAGGCCTCTTGAGTGGCTGAGGAGGAACACATGGTCCCATTGGGGCATATTATACAGCGGGCTGCTCCGGGGGCAGGATTGTAAGTGCCAGGCTCACAGGGCACCTCGCTTACTGAGCCAACAGGACAGCTATGGCCAGCGGGGCAGAGGTAGCCATGTGAACCATCAGATGGTGTGGGGCTGGAGCTGCCACCCAGGCACACATACCTGTAGGCATAAACAAAGATGAAAAGGGAAAACAAACTTTATATCACAAATATTGCCACATGCTGCCGTTCACAAGGTTGAACAATCTGTGAGTGAGGAAATATAATTTCCAAAATGTGGGGAAGTTTTTAATTTTGCAATGTTCTCGAGTAGACCACAGCCCTCGGGGTGTGACACAACATGTGTTCACAATGACTGTATGTGACTGAAATTAGATCTGATTTGATACATTGGCACTGAAATTATTTTCATCCAGAAGAGTTCACTTCATTCAATAATGTCACTTCATTCATTGCTTAATTCATCAAATTGAATTGATTGAAAGTCTAACCACTTAGAGTAAGTAATCTATAGTATAAATCCTTCCAAGAATGCAAGTGCTGGCAATTAAAACGGTTTGAAATACACAATACAGTAATTAGAAGCTAATGCAGTTAATAATACATTATATAATTGTTTTTAAGCATTAACTATTCAGAAATAAGCATAATCAGGTGCTAAGTATTGTATATTTCAAGAATAAAATAAATATGCTTTTATAACTATAACAGATATAATGTCTTTGTATTAATAATGTCTTCTGCTTCCACCAAGTCGAATTCTTCTTAGATCTTTTTATTTACAGCTTATAAACGGAGAAGAAATAAACAGCAGCAGACACACGGTGCTAAAGGTGCTTTAAGATTGGAACAGAGATCAAAGTGTTTCAAGTGTGGATCTTATCCTGCTGAAGACACCTGCTCCCTCTCCTGCTGAGGCTCAACAGACTCTCATGTAAAAGCCATCTGATGTCCTCAATTATTTGTCTGATGTTGTAGTTTGTGTATAGAGGGTTGCAATTGCTTTTTGAACCCCGGATATCTTGCTGGCATATCGGATTTGCCCCTTTAATCCATGTTTAAATCCTACAAATAAATCTAAAATCTAAAACTACATTCAAGGAACGAGGTGAGAGACCACTTTGTAGTAGACATTGGGGGGGGGGGGGGGGGGGGGCTGAGAGCAGGAGAGAAAGACTGGGAAAGATAGTTTTCTCTTTTATAAAAAGAGAAGAGAAACTATATCAAAGCAAAACAGGTCAGACAAAGTCAACTGAACTTTATGAATAATGCCCATTATAGTTTTTCGTCAGCAAACAATACACTGTGTGTTTCCACAAGACATCTTTGACCCAAGATTTGAAACTGAAAAAGCAGAAGAGCAGAAGCATTTACCCAGCATGACATGGGAGAGCATGTGACAGCTCTGCTATTGCAGGCCTGTCACAAAACAGTCCAGGGGGGCAGGGTGGGCATCCATCAACTCCTTTCAGTCCTCCGGAGATGGAGAGAGAGCCAGTGGGGCAGGGGAGTGGATAGCCAGTGCCAGAGGGGCAATAGTGGCCAGAAGGACAAAGGTGGCTTCTGGTAGAATTCCCCTGTACAAAAAAAAAGAAACTGAAATCAATAACATTTGTATTTTTGATGGCATAGTTTACTAAAATACATATTACTGCAAAGTATATATTGCAAAAAGCAAAACAAGTGTGAGAAATTCCTGGCAGTTAGATTTGAATATTTCTTGTGTCCCAGTGGAAATGTAGGCTTGATGTTAGTGATAGAGAAAAGCAATTAATCATAAAGGCACCGTCAATAACCATAGCTAATTAAATGCAAGTGCAGCCACATTTTATATCTTCTGAAGTTGACATTTCAGTTAATGGTGCTGTTAAAAGAGAGATAATGGGTAAAGCATGGGGCATTAATGTGCTCAGGCAATTTTCTAATCAGATTTCGATTTCTTTTTTCAGGTTTCATTATATAAAAAGGTCATGGGGTCACCAATATCATAATGAATCTTTGCCTGGGAACAAGGACCTATTGACCAACATTTCCAGGTTGCAGACCAACTGAGGCAACAGAGAACAGGAACAACACCTGATAGTCAGTGGCGTTAGGGCTGGTTGATCCCACAGGACAGAAGAGTCCTGCCTCACAGAGTCCTGTTGGCCGGGACAGACCAGGCTGAGAGCAGAACATTCCTGCAGGAAACACCAACAGAATAAAGTATTTATCATCATAAAGATTTGAAGCACAGTGACTTCTTGACTGTGCACATGTAGTGAATTTATTTTTGTATTATTGTGTTTTGAATTAAGGGTTAGGTTATGATGATGATAAAAGAAAACACTAATCATTTCCACACCAGCAGGGCAGGGCAGGCAGGCATCTGGATTGGAGGCTCCGAGCTGGCTCTGCACAGTGCCAGGTGGGCAAGGGAACTCCAGTCCTAGAGTCAGTCCTGGAGGACAGTAGTATCCAACGGGACACAGTGCAGGCTGCACACTACCTTCAACTGCAGCAAGAATAATTATTAAACACAGATGGTATCTGAGGACACCAATAAAATAAAAGCGATTTCACACCTTTGGAATGTCTGACGTCTTTGACTTTGAGAAGATACGACTGCATAGTTAAAGAAATGCACATTTAGATTAGCTGAGATAAAGAGAGGTGTAACTTCTTTAAGCTGTACCTCAAGATGTATCAGCTCTGCCTCTATTAGTAAAGGCACGTGCGTCCCAGTGTGACTTTGGACAATCACCAAATAATTGGTTGCAAATGCGTTGCTTTTATTTGCTTTCCTTTCAACATGTTTCTGATCATAACTGTGTCCCTTATTAAAACATGTCACCTGGCTGTGCTGCATGCTAATCTATTGTGACTAGAGCTGGAAAATGAATTACAATCTCTAACAAGCAGTGTATGGATTCTTCTCCTCTGTCTGATTGTTGAACGTTCAATGTAGACAAACGCTCGCGCTCTTGCGGCAGATAACTCGAAGACGATCGATATTTCCCACCTTGACAGTAGTACCCAGGGGTACAAGTTGTGCAGTTGTGTTGATGTGTGTTGCCCGTTTCTGAGCTAAATGTTCCTGCAGGACAAGGCATGGGGACTGGCGTTCCACCGGGGCAGAAGAAACCAGCTGGGCACAGAGCGTTATCTGCTCTGCTAGAGCCCCAGTCGCAATAAAACCCTGCCCAGCAATCACCTAGAGCACAAAAAGAGAAACAAGACATTAAAATAAGAGGAAATTATCTTTAAAATTAATCAATTCAGGAGAAATTTAGGAAACCTAAACATTAATTGTAGGTGTCTTCTATTCCATATACCTGCTTTTAGCCCCTGTTGGCAGAAAATCCCCGGTGGACAGAGCGATCCAGTTCTGTCGTCAGTCGGGTTCGGCACTGTGGCACCCATCAGACAAAGGAACCCAGAAGCACACCGATCCTGAAGGTTCAACCAAACCTTCTGACCCACAAAACTGACCCGCTGGACACACTAAGCACTCACCTGCAAACACAGATTGACAGCTTTGACTTCAGTCCAAACAGCAAAACAAGCTACCTGCCAGGTGGGATCCATCAACATGTCTTTAACATGGTTGCCCATTGCTGGAGGTGGCAATGTGTTGAAATGAACTCAATTGAGGAAGGTCATTTCTTTCATTGTAGACTGTTCAGAATGCCTCCCCTGAATTTTTTTTAATATAGTCTAAAAAGAAAATCCAATATGACTGAAGCCCTTAAGAGCTACACCACAACACTTCTACATTAACAAGTCATTGATCTCCAAATCGAGCAATTCTTTTTTTAAAGCCAGACAATAGTTCAATATAATTCCATTAGATCTCGTCTTTCACAAATGTTCTGGGTTTCTACCTGTGGTGGTGAGACCGTGGCTGGGGCTGTAGGTGCCTTTAGGGCAGGGAAGAGGCTGACTGTCTTGACTCTCTCTGGGACAGATGTAGCCAGCTGGGCAGGGCAGAGGGCTGGAGACTCCAGTGGAGCTCCCTCTCGTGGGGCTAGGACTCGGGGGCTGGCAGTGAAACCCAGGAGGACAAGGATTACACTCCTTCTGGCCTGATACATCCTGGAACCAGCCTGGAGAATACATTTAATACAGTGAGGACATCTTCGGAGAGGGAGAGGGAATGTGTACAATATAGATAAAAGTCAACTTCTTGCTTACCAAGCGGGCATGTTTTGCAGTAATCTTTGCCTTTCCCTCCAGTCTCATTTTGATAAAAGCCAGCTGGGCAGGGTGAGGGTACACTGCTGCCCTCGGCACAGTAGTGGCCCACTGGACAAACACCTCCAGATACCCTTAACATTGGAGTAGCAGTCTGGGATCTCTCTAGACAGTAGAAACCTGGAGAGAAACACTTCAATAAAAAGTTTGAATAGCTACACTACTATATCAAGTAAGATTATGCACCACACTAGCATCACTCGATACACTTAATGGTCGTATTGCTGACCTGGCAGGCAGGGTCCAGAGACTGCAGAGAGGCCAGCCTCTGAACAGTAGAAGCCTGGACTGCAGCTACGACACTGAGACTCATCCACAAGCCCGCTCTGCTTACTGACAAAAGTTGCAAACCAAACTATAAACAACATGATAATCAAGTGAGCTCATGTTTAAAAACATTTCTAACTTAATTTATTGTTCAAGATGTGAGGCACCATATAACCAAGGTAAACAAGAAAGAAAGAAAACAAAAAAAAAATATTAAAAAAAAAAATATCAATGTCTGTGGATATGATTACATCTTCAAAATGTAAGACATTACTACTAGATACATAGAGAGTCACCATGTGCTTTACTATTGTAGTATTGGTGTAATTGTAGAGTTCAAATCCTATTATGTCTTGTAAATAAGGGGGATTATTAAGTATATAGAGATATTTCATGATATGTACCTGAATGTTCCTTTGGGGCATGGTTTTGGTACAGAAGTCCTCCCAGAGCAGAAGAAGCCAGGAGGGCAGGGGACTCCGGTCAGATTGTCTTGTGGTGAAGGTTCAGATGCTCCACCGACACAAACAAACCCTGCAGCGCATGGCCCACTCGGGAAAGTCCTCCCTTTAAATACATATCATTCAATAAATGGTTTTAGCACCCTAATAACAGCGGGTGATAAAACCATTTACCTCTAAATGTTTCTGGAATACATCACTAAATGTATCCTGCAGCTGTCTGCAAGATGGATATTTTGTGAGAAATACATAACAAGTACCTGCTCCTTTGCAGTACACCCCAGGGTCACACAGTGAGCACTGCCATTCGTCAACCAGTCCTGACATGTTTCCATAGGTTCCTTCTGGACAGGGATGTTGATTTGCTGATCCGTTGGGGCAATAAAATCCTTTCTCACAGGGAAGTGGAAAGGTCATTCCTGATGTACAGATATGGTACAAAATGAAAAGGAATTTACTCTGGTTGAATCGAAATGTTAATAACATTTTCAGCCGCTAAATGCTTTGAAATCCAGCAGTTTGTCCATCCATCAGCGTTACCTTGTTCTCGACAATAGGAACCAGCAGGGCATGCCTCGCAGATGCCCTGGCCTTGTCTGAGCTGGTAGCTACCTGGAAGGCAAGCAGTCTGCCTGACACTGCCCTGAAGCAAACATCAGATTGACTTTTATTAGACTTTATATCTGGAAAATAACTTACATCATAATCGTGGTGCAACCAGAACAGTGGAGACTGAGACAGACACAACACAGGAAGAGGACTGAGACGGAGAAGAAACGCAGGAAGAACGCATCAATTGACTTATAGTATGCAGTAATGCACTTGTCATGGCAGAATAAGAACCACAGCTGACGAGGAAGACTCATGCAGACACATCAAATACAATATTCAGCAGTGATGACAAGACAATAGCTGGGAGACTCATACTGGCTGGCTGACCTTCTCACAATAATGTCCCACTGAGCAGACATTTTGTTGCGGTCTCGCAGAGCTCTGTCCCTCAGGACAGTAGTAGCCTTGTGCACACAGGCCACTTGGCTCAGCTTTTCCTCTCTGGTGGCAGTAGTGACCTGGAGGACACTGTTGGCAAGCCTCGACTGTAGACCCACCCAAGGAGCCTGATGGAAAGCACGCAATTGGAAAGTTAATTCCAAAATTGATATACTTAAGTTTTGAATTGAATTATGTTTTATCTATACATCGATGTGTACACAGTGTGTGTTGACTTGGCATAATGAGAACATTAAAATAGAAAACAATGTTAATTTGATGCAAAACACATATCTATTCCCTCATCAGTTTCTAATTCATAACCATACAAAGGAGCTACAGCGCATTTTAATAGGATTCTGGTTGTCTGCCGCGAGACAAGAACACAATTCCACGATTAAACCACTTTTGACTGAAATTATTAATAGGCGCCCAAGGAGATAAAAAAAAAGCTTTAATGGAAGTTTTCATATTCCTCCGCAACACTGCACTGCAAAGATATGTAAGGACATTAGCGGGGAAAACTGACAATGCATGCAACAAAGAGGATTAGGTGTTGTATTTCTCAGTTTAGTATTGTGTCTCATTACTCATTCATCATTAATTCATGACCCAAAAAAGTGCAGAGGATTACTGACTTGTCATGAATAGTCTGTCTTTTCAAGGAAAATAAAATACATCCAGCACACAGTAATCTTTTGATAAATACATGTATGAGATTATTAGATGAACTGAACAATTACAGCTATATTACAAAAGAGCAAGATCTCACTTTGTATGGTTCCAACAGGACAAGGCAGAGGAAGAGGAGTTCCAGGGGGGCAGTAGTGTCCTGTGGAGCAAGGGCTGGCATGGGGATTTAAAGAGCCTTTGGGGCAGTGATATCCTGCGGCACAGGGTCCTGCCGGGGCATCTAAACCAGTCTGGTTACAGTAAGAGCCGGCCTCACAGGGCTGCGGGTAGGCAGAGCCCAAAGGACAATAGAAACCTGAAAAATTGGCACAGAAAGTCTCACTGAAATAAATCAACTTCAGCAACATCCAAAATCCAATCAGGAGGATCACTGATCTTAAGCAAACACTCCCTCTAGAGACAGAGGATTCTCTCACACTTGAGCTTTTCCTTCCTACACTTTTATTTTCTTCTTCTTCTATCAACAGCTAACCCACTAGATGTTTTTAATATATATTCCATGGGGCAGTAATTACTTTGCTGGGAGAATTCCTTGTTGGTCTGACCTCAGCTGTTATTTCAGTGCGGCTGTTTTATGCGCACCATCGCCCAAGCATATGCAGCTTCTCAAGGGGGAAGTCCATCTCCAGCATTTAAGCTTCCAGTCTTCATATAGGGGAATGTGAACCTTGAAGAGAGAGGTTCTTGTGCGGGGGGGGGGGGGTAATTCTATTTGAATATCCATCAATACTTATCTTGTGTTGCCTTCACCGAGTTACTGAATCAGGAAGATAATTACATGATGGGGTGGAATTGACTTTTGAATAAAGTTAATTAAAAAATTAATCCTTCAAACCAACTTTAACACATAATTCATAATTTGAGTGTTTGAATAAAACCAAGATGAAGTGGTATTAAAACTGGGATATGCCACACAGACTGTACAGATCACAGCAATTTCAGTAAATGGGATGTCCACGTCATGAGTAAGAAATATAACATGCGTGTGCCTGAGGCCACGCACAAAGTTTCACATCGAGCTCACACAAGTTCACTGTCAGGATTTACCCACCCTTAGGGCATATATCTCCTCTGTAGGTGGAGCAGGTATAATGTGGACTCTTGAGACATGGCAGTGAGTGACTCACAATATGGTCTGGATCTTCCTGTGGTGGAGTTACCACTTTAATCCAGCCAGCGCCGCTACCTATAATAGAACATGGTCGATAAAGCATGAAAGATGTCAAAGTTAATATCTTTGTCTCGCAGAGAGGAAACCAAGAAGGAGCCCCTCTCCTCCTTCTAAATCCCAATGAAACAGTTTAAACTGCCAAGGGAACATCTTTTTTAAATGCAACACTGTAAGACAAATATTAATTGTAGAATACTTGAGGAAGGGAAGGTTAAGCTGAAAAATGCTGCTGCTTTGTGGGACATTTATCACAACGCGTAAGGCTTTGTGCTCTAGTAGAATAGCATGCACTGCATTTGTTGTGTTATCACAAACTGAAGAAACTCATATTTTACCAGAATTACTGGAGTTATTGAAGCAGGGCAGATTGTGAATCCAGAGGGCGGCGTCTGTCTTTGTGGTATAAACCTCCAGTATATCACATAGACAGCTAAACAAAGGGGAGTTGGCCCGAGGTGTGGGGCTGTCTGCACCTGCAGAACAGAAGAAACCTGCAAAGCACAGACCTAACACAACAAGGAGGTATTAGAAAAAAAACATGGAATGATTATTTATCTCATATTATGGGATCTTAGCTAATCACTTAATTATTCATGTTTTTAATCCCCGTAAAAACGTGTAGATTCGTGCAGCGATTCAGGGGTGTAGAACCTGAACCTGTACTTAGTTGTGGTTAACGTCTGAAACATGACAGGTGGATTTTACACAATTGGCCCTTTATACTTGAGCAATGATAAAACTAACTGTCCTTGACTAATGATAAACCTAGTGAAATCTCCCACCTGTGGGCTGTGAGCCTCCAGGACTTAGGCAGTATTTCCCTGGGGGGCAGCGGTGGCACTGAGTGGGGGAGGAAGCTCCAGGATCTGGGAGGAAGAATCCAGCAGGACAGGGTTTGGGCAACCCACAACCCTGAGGACAGACGTGTCCCAAGGGACAAACATCTCCGTAAGGCTGGGAGACAGGGGAAGGCTCAGTGGACCCCAGGGAACAAAAATGTCCTGTGGTAGACAATGCGGTTATACACTGCAACATTCAGGGGAAACTGTGTCTTAATACAGTGAAGAAATTCAGGAGGGGAAAAGACACTTTCATAGCTCAATTATCTGACAAAAATTTCCTATGGTCATGCTGGACTGTCAGACCTGGGCTGCAGGGTCCAGACGGCTCTGTCAGAGCACTGCTGTTACAGAAAGAGCCAGAGGGGCAGGGGGAGCAGTCAGTCGGGGACGTCCTGCCAGCTGATGCACTGACACTGCCCATCGGACACGGCGATGGCACAGACGAACCCTCCATACAGTAGAAACCTAGCCGAGGTGGAGCATATCATTGTATATTCATATATTCACTTAATACATGCGAGTGCACGTGTTAATTATTTTTGTATTACCTGGTGGGCAGCTGTTACAAGTGGGCTGTCCTGGTGATGATTGAAAAGAGCCAGGGCTACATATGTCAGACTCAGCATTACCATGTGGGCACGCATGGCCAGGTGGGCACTGACGTCCTGCAACACAATGAGACAGAGGAAAAATTCAAACTTTCATCTGGTCCCTGCCTAGTTTACAATGAAAACGAGAGTAATGTGAATATAGAATATTGTACCAATGTAATATATTCTTTTAAATATATTTACGTGGCAATTTTCAAGCATGGCTGCTGTATTTCGCCATGCTCTATTTAGAATGGAAAAAAAGGACTGAAGAAGACTGAGTGACTCTGAGCAGAACTCGTCCTGCGAGAAAATCCTGTGGGAGGTAAAGAGAAGAGAATGCAGACTCAGCAGCGTGTGCCCTGACTGACAGCAACGAGTTGGAAACTCTTTATAGGCTCTGGGCCATTTCTTGTTCAAAGTACTAAGGCGTCTTCTCGATCAAAAGGCGAAAAAGGGGTCGAGGAAGTCTTTAAAAGAAAATGTGAGTGTAATATAAAAATAGGAGCACATCTGAGGCATATAAATCACCTCCATGTAATATGCAGAGTATAATTTGTAGTTGTATTAAGGGGAAAGAGATGTGTTCTGCTTCACATCCACAGAACCAGTTACTACACTAGGTACAGAACAACTACCATTAGGAAGCATACACATACACAATCCAAACACCTCATGGAAAAGACTAAAGTAATGGATTACAGTTACAATCAGTGCTACAAAAAGGTGGGTCCTAAAGGCTGACATGCCGCTAGTTAAACAGCAAAATGGTCAAATATGTCAAAGAAAACTTACTTGTAAGTTATATTTCAAATAACTGCAAAACTCACAAAAAGAGATGTGACATAGACGCTGTCTATTTAAAACCAGGTATCTTCAATATTAGTCATTTTTAGCTGTAAAGATAAACTTGTACCTTCTCCAACTTCTTAAGCTTCGTAAACAACAACCAACTGTCACAAACCAGAAAAGAGGGCTGTTTTTCTAAGCTGGAGATTTTGGAGATACATAGTTTTCACAGGACGAGACAAATACCATATGGAGCATGTTGCTAATTGCCTGATATTATGTTTGTAAATTGATTCACCGTACTTCAAAGTACAACCATCTTTCTACAGTAAAGGATTAAGTGAGAATGTGCTATATCATTCGTAAGTAAAGTTGCACTACAGTACGACCTTTTACAGGAAGTAAAGAAAATAAAGTTTGTTCTCCTGAACCAAACTCATCATGTGAGCATAACTTGGATAATAATAAAAATAATCATTTGAAACCAGACTTACTTTACGTGATCAGACATTGTGTTAAAAGAAGAAGAAGAAGAAGAAGAAGAAGAAGAAGAAGAAGAAGAAGAAGAAGAAGAAGAAGAAGAAGAAGAAGAAGAAGAAGAAGAAGAAGAAGAAGAAGAAGAAGAAGAAGAAGAAGAAGAAGAAGAAGAAAAAAAAAAGATGATGAAGTGCAAAGACTACCCTGGTTTAACCTGAGCTGACCCCTGATGATGTGTAATGTACCTGGCTGATGTCCAGATGCTGATCCTGGTGGACAGAACCACCCCGGGGGACAGAGGAGGTCGGCAGAGGTCTGAGCCCACGACGGGCAGTAAGAACCCGGGTAACAAGCTTCACAATGAGCCTCCGACTCAGCTGCAGACCTCCCCAAGAAAGTGCCTGTATGGAGGAGATGAATTATCATGCGAGTAAAAAATAAAGCCCACTCTATTTACAGTTTGTTTTCTCTCTCTCTCACTCTCTCTCTCACTCACACTCACACACACACACACACACACACATAATAGTGTCATGTATGCACCATAAATGGCGCCGTCCTTTCACTTTGTTAAGCTTGCTGAGCATTATTACATTATTTTATTGGGCTCCCATTAGGCTTTACAACCATCTTTAAAGTTCTGGATACATTAAGCCATTATATTGTACCTCTGGGGGCTTTATGGAACTGTGCACTACCCTTGAAGGCAGTGGAATAAAAAGCAAGAGGTCAGACGCAATTGAGGCAAATGACAGGAGATTTATGCACTTCTGTTTAGTCACATGTTTCATGATAAATAAATCATTTCCACTTCTTTCAGAGCTCAGTCTGGATATGTTGGGTTTTTTACCTGGAGGACAGGGGCTTGGCTTTGCACTCCCTTTAGGACAGAAGTGGCCTGCAGGACACACACCACCATGGAACTGACCCAGGGTTGAATTGACAGGATGTGTGGATGGCGATGTGGTATATCCTGTAACTGAGACAATAGACCTTTATTGGATGTCATTACTCATTAGGTTAGTGAGTGCACCAAAAGGCCAGAGCTGTTTTATGCAATCCCTGGGAGATAAATACTGCTAAGAAAAAGCAGTGGAGACTGGTAAATGTTCTTTGGAGACCTCTCCAGCACTGTGGAGTCAAAGGTCATGAAAATGTTAAATAAAACCCGGCGCATTGAGATAAAACGGTGCAAGCTTGTGTCAGATGTTTTTCTATACTACAAATAGCCTATTACCTGTGGTATTACCCCAAGGTGTGGCCGTTCTGGATCCCTCTCTGCAGTAGAAGCCTGGGTTGCAGGGCCCAGATGGGGAGGAGAGGCCAACCTCAGAGCAGTAATGGCCAGGTAAACAGGACTGACATACTTCTATAGAAACCGCCCCTGGAACAACAAGAACACAACATGAATGTTGATATAAATTATTTTTAAAAATGACATGAATTAGAGTGAAATAATTCCACTTTGTTTTCAGTAATTGCCTTCTGATGAAGAAAGGTGACAAATGTGTTCATCAATTACAAGAATTCTCACTAACAGTGCAGATAACTCCAGTTAAGTCAGCCCATTATGTTCAAATGTCAGCAACAGTGTATGTGTGTAAATATTCAGGGTTATCACCGTCTATGTAGCTGAATGTGCCGGCTGGGCAGGGAATCATATAGCTGGTACCCTGGGGGCAATAGGACCCTGTAGAGCAGCGGCCTCCTGTTGGGCCCTCCTCTGGCTGGGCAGAAACAGAACCGTGGATACAGAGGTAACTAAGAGCAGCGAGATGGTGAAGACAGAGATGATGGGGAGGGGGATGTGGGATGTGGGAAGTGAGAGGCGAGAAAGACAGAGCATAATTGAGGTTTAATTATAGACAAGGGGGACAGAATTAAACAGAAACGGGATATATTCTATAATCTATCTGTGAACATGATGAAGTATGTGTTCAGTTTGCCTGCTTTACCCAGGAGAGCAGACCCCAGTGGGAGCAGCCAGACCAGAGGAACTGCAATATCTCCCTGGAGGGCAGAGCGCACAGCCCGACTTATTGGACAACCCCATCTGCCTGCTGAAGGCACCAGCTGGGCAAGGGAATGCTACACCAGACTGTGTTCCTGTAGATAAATAGTGTATAATATCTACAGATGGTCCAGGACTAAACATCACAGAGCAGTTTGTGAAGGCCGCCCTTATCTTGATTATGCTCTGTAATGGTCATTTGCATAATTAGAGAGCCATTTACTGTTACAGCCACTTAATCACAAGTACACACAAAACAAGAGCACTATTGAACAACATTTTGCTTGCAATACAACATAGTTCATTAATCAATCTCACTGAGCCTGAAGCATCACTTGCATCCCACATACAGTACATTTGTCAAGAATATGTTAGAATAGCTGCCCTATTGTATCCTACCTGGTGGGCAATAGTGTCCTTTAGGACACAGCGTGGGAGTGAGAGGACCAGACACGTGCCCAGTGTCAGCATCCACTGAGCCAGCACAGAACAATCCTGCTGGACATTCAACACACTCGGCCTGTGGAGAAGTACGTTATGCTCATCATTGTTTCTACACAGACTAAATACAAAAATAAGACGAGGGATGTTCACAAATATGAACAGACATGAACACGTTTGTTGCTTGTGTTGAAGATGATAACAGTTAAACTATGAAATGCATACAGTACACGCAGATGCTGGAGATGCTTTCAGGAGGGCCATGACTTCCCTTAGAGCAAATAACAAAAGCCTCACTGTAAGTTAAAAACCCATCTTTCAAACAGTTAGTCAACAGCGCTACTTTAGATCCAGTTTTAGAGTAAAACAAATTTTTTAGTCCCGTATATCAAGCCATATACTGTGTAAGACAGTAGTGTAGTTACTGTAGGTTATTCTAATTTCATTATATAGTGGATGCACATTGCCTTTGGGATTGCATGTTTTCCTCTTCCTCACCTGCCCGGGTAAATCCTGGTAGGTCCCTAGTAAGCAAGGTACCGGTCTATCAGATCCAGCTGGGCACATATTTCCAGGTGCACAGGGTATAGAGGCTTGCTGACTGCTGTTTTCTTTGCCTGGACAGTAAGAGCCAGCTGGACAGATATGAGAAGGGAAAGAGAGCCCTCTGGTGACACACAGCAAACCTACAAAACGAAAGGAACACTGTTAAGCAGCCGCACACATCGTGTGAAGGGATTATCCCTCGATATATCAAGTTATGTAATGGAGGCTTTATCTTCTGGCAGATAGAAGGCACATCATTAAAAACTAATGTATGCAACATAAATTAGTTTCAACCTGGAGGACAAGGCAGGCAGTCTGAGAGATAACCGTTTCTGGTTGTGTTGCTGTAATGTCCTTTGGGACAGGCCAGTGGTGCCGAGGAGCCTTGCGGACAGTAATGACCTTCAGGACATCTGTCACCTGTCGTCCCTCCATCCTCGGGTGTGGGTGACCAGGCCCCAGATACGCAGTAATACCCTGCATCACACTGGCCTGATGCAACATCCTTCCCAGGGGACAAACAGAAGGAGCCTGGGTGGATAGGAAAAAGAGTGAAATTGAGTGGAATGGCAAATGACCCTGAATTAACAGGCACTGCATACTGTATTGATCCCAGTTATAATTCAAGTATTTGTGTGATTATTTTTGCTGCTTTTGATTACAGTTTTTTTTTAACAGCTGCCTTTTGAAGTTGACTTATTTTGTTAATATAATGTTTAAACACCATGGACCGTCAAGGTCATCCTAAACTCTGAGTTAACAACTTAACTTTAAGGAAACTCATAGTCATTAGCGGTAAATGGTGTGTGACCTGGAGGACAGGGCAAGCAGTCCTGGGGTTGTGCCATCCGAGTAAGGGGGTTGATGGATCCAGCTGGACACGGGTACTGGTGTTTGGACCAGGTCCCGGACGGGCAGTAATGACCCACTGGACATTCATAAGTCCTCGACAGAGAGCCATTATGACTGCCAGGACAATGAAAACTATCCAGACAAAACAAAAAAGAACGGCATAATTTAGTTCTTGTCTGCTGAGAGTGACAATGAAGCATGAATGTGCTCGTGTCTCTGCGTGTATTATATATGTATACAGAGCGGGGAGAGGAATAATTTATGGGCATAAACATCGAAATACTGTATTGATTGTTACAGGTTTTTCATAATCCATCATGTTCATATGCGAGTGTCTATATGTTTACAGTGCAGAGTGACTGTGTGAGTTTACCCCTGGGGACAGGCGCTGCAGCTGGCTCTGCCTTCCTCTGTACTGATGGTTCCCACGGGGCACTGCTTTGGAGCTGCAGAGCCCTCAGAACAGTAATAACCTGGTTGTGTGAAGGCAAGAGTCATAAAAGTGATGCAAACTCAAGCACGCACACAGAGTCACGCATGATCCACAGGGGATAGGGTTCAATTTCCATTGTCAACAGAGCAGCTGCTTATGTTTATCCCTATTAACTTAAAAACATAAAAATGTGTTGTTTACCTGTTCACTAAGCTGGCTCAGGGCTTATGCAAGTGTTCAACTTAATTGTGAGCTACATGATTATTTTGTATTCTATACAATGAATAAGTATAGCTTTTCCTGTCAAACAATAGCAACCTGATTACATTATTATCCTACATTATGTCTTCTTGCATTTTCTTTTGACAGTTTTCACTCTCATTCTTTTTTAGAAAAGAGATAAAGCTGTCTAGATTCAGAGAGATCTGATCACCTTTTGCACACGGTCCTCCCCGGCTGTCTCTCAAAGGAGGGTCAGGGCGATCTGCACCCCCCAGACAGAAGAAACCTTCCCAGCATTCACTCGTAGGTGCTGAGAGTCCCGCAGCATCGCAATAGTAACCAGGGAGACATGGCTGGCAATCCTCCTGAGAGCGGGAATGAAAGAAACAGAGAGAGAGGAAGGTAGAGGCAGAGAGAGGCTGTGAGAAAATGAAAGAAAGCGAGTGCCTCCTTGTAACATTGATTTGGGATTAGATATTGATTTGCTGTCACAATAAAGGACAGAAAACGTGTACGTGCTTCACTGTATATACTGTAGGGGCTGGTGTACTGAAGCAGGACCAAAAACTTGTTTGGAAAGTAGAGTGTTACAGATATCCGATAGTGCTCAACATTAAACAAAAAAAAGACATGTCATGAAATAATTAACAGATAAATAATATAAATAAATACAGATGAAACATTTAACTATGAAATGTTTAAATATTCAAATAATATGTTTTATAACTCATTTTTCATTCTGCTTCTTTTCACATTGACAGCAGGTTTTTTTTATTTTAAAATGTTTTTTTCTAACCAAATGTTGCCTTTATTTCACAATAGATCATTGACCATTTATTTTTATGTTCTTGCTTTTAATCAAGTCTTGGTCTGTATATCAAGACAAACAGGGAATAGCCACTTTGAATGATATATACCACATTGTGTCTGTATTTATTTTCATATGATTATACATTTCATGTCCTAAGAATCATACATCATCTTGAATTATGTAAGGGAAAAAAAGAATATGTAGTTGCTGAATATTTCACAACTACCTAAAAGAAACTACATCCTGTTGTAACGTTAAAGAGAAAGACTCTCAATCATTGTCAAGGTGACATGTGGGTGCAATATTGAGTCAAAGTGACCTGGGAGACTAATTTGGTGTGATTAGAAAATGTTCCACGTGGACAGGGCAGAGGATGGATGGTGGCCTGGGGGCAGTAATGACCGGCAGGACATGGTCCTCCCTTTTCTGGTGAGAGACACAGAGAACAAAGCTGCCATGTGTCAACCATCTCAAAACAGGAATACACTTCCTCACAAAAAACATTTTCATTATCAGACTGTACTGTACATGTTTTTATACTGTAAATAATGTGTATTTACCTGCAGCCTGTGAGAGAGGTTGTGGAGAGGTGTTTCCATGTGAGCAGTAATGTCCTTCCTGACATTGTCCAGTAACAGCTGTGCCATTTCTGGAAGAGCAGTAATGGCCGCCGTCACACTGCCTGCACTGAGAAACGGACCAGTAGCCGGGGTCAGGACCGTAAGTTCCCTCTGGACAGCCTCTCAAGTCAAATCCGGTTCCTTTGGGGCAGTAAAAGCCTGCAGCCCACAGAGAAAGGACATGTAAAAAAAAAATACAAAAAAGTAGTTCAATTGTTGACTAATTGCATCCGCATTTACACTGATCATTGTTGTTTGTTTCAGGTTTTTAGTGAATATTTTGCATCATAATTTGTTATTTGTTTTAAATTAGCATACAACTGGAAATGTAATTTATTAAACCATCAAACTACACACCTGTAGGACACAAGTAAAGAGAGCCAGACACACAGTACCAGCCTGGCACACAAGGCTCACACTGAGTAGCATGTGTAACAGCAACATATGTCCCTGGATCACATGGAATAGGTTGAACAGTTCCCTCTGGGCAGTAGTAACCCTCAGGACATGGTCCCCCTGTAATTCCATCAGTAGGAGTGGAAGTAGTGGCTCCCTCTACACAGTAATATCTGTATAAGGAACAAGAGAACATGAAAACTCTATAACAGGAAGAAATACTCTTTTTCACAAGGACACAAGTGATGTTTATTTCTTAAGTTCATCGGAGTCCGCTGTACCTCCCACTGCAGGGCCCACTAGGTTTAGTGAGTCCGGCAGAGTCGCAGAAAAACCCCCCTCGACAGGGTTTGCAGTCTTCCTGGATACGCAGGCCTGAGCTGTTGGACCAGCTTCCTTCAGGGCATGCCACAGGAGCTGCGGTGCCTGTAAAGATGACACAAACATTAACTTAAGCATTATAGGAATATGCAGACAAATATAAAAAAACTATGCACAATGCAGTTATGGGGTTTAGTAAACACTACACTGACAATTGTTAACACACAGTGAGAATAATTCAAGTGTGGCGGATAAATAAGTGAGACACTCAAGCACCCATGCTGCGTGCAGCAATTCTGTTTGCCCTACAGCCGTATTTTCAAAGCATGGGTCAGTGCCCCAAGTCAGAGAGAACAAGTGTACAAATGAATTTGAAGAAAACTGTATCACAAGTTACAAGATAAATGTTGTCAGTACTTCCTGTAGGCCACCAAATGATAATTAGCATGAATAAAACATTTTAGCCCTTGAATATGATGGGGTAGAATGTTAATGGCCTCACGCGGTATACATTTGGTTACATTATCCTACAAAACAAGCTGCATCAGCATTGGATTACAGATAACATTATTTGGAAAATGTGGACCGCCTGCAACTTAATACATTTCAGGCATTAACAGTATAGCAGCACTGGAGCAGCTGCTGGCTGATTGCTCATTAAGGGAAGACAAGACAGTAACCTGAGGGGCAGTATTGACCAGGCGGACACAAGGAACCGGAGAGTCCATCCAGTGGGCTGGGAGATGATGCTCCCTCTCTGCACCAATAACCAGCATTGCATGGTCCTATAGGTAGAAGAGTATCACAACATATAATCATCATACAGTAATGTAGATATATCTACAGCTCCACAGTACACTCTTAAGACTACAACGTCTGGGTTTAACAACTGGATCAGCCAAATAAGTTTTGTACTATCAGTCACTGAGATATACATCTCAAAACCAAGGCAAATACAGTGAATCCAAAGCAAAACTGCACTCCAAGTTAGAGAAATTGGAATTTGCAATTTGGGTGAGCCACCCATTTATATAAATATATATATATATACACAGTATATGTAACAAACTAAGCTATACTATATTTTATATAGTGACACAATATGGGAATATATATTCAATACTAATTTCCTCATCAGACATAATCAGCTAGTTTTGTTATCATCATCATCATCTTGTGCATAGCAGTACCTACTGCTGCTGAAAATAATAGTGACAAACTAAATTTAAGAAAGGAAGATGAATGAAGAGAGGATAATAGTAAGAAGAGGGCTCTCTCTTTCTCACCTGCCGGCTCTGAAAGTCCCACAGAAGGACAGTACTGTCCAGCAGCACATGGCATGCAGCCTGTGAGGCTGGTTGTATGCAGTCTCGGGTTGAAGTAGCCTATGGGACAGGGGTGTTGGTTGGGCAGGGCTGTAGCTGCAGGGCAGTAGTGTCCTTTAGGGCAGGGCCTCAGAAAAGAGGCATTGGCTAGTCTCAAATCACAGTAGTAACCTTGACCGAAGAGAAATGCATATTTTTGAATTAGCACTGCCAGTATTGAAAATCAAACACTTATGTCCACATTTGTAGAATACTTCTTTCAACAAACGTGTAAAGTGCAGTTTTATTCCCGTTTCAACCCCTAACCCTAACGACACTTTGTTTAGAAAGGTGCCGTATAAATAAAGTTTATTGTCATTACTATATAATAATAAATTGAACAGGTGCATGTAAGCCATCAACTTCAATAAATAAACACTTGCTGGGTGCTTGAGAGCTGTTTTTATTGCACCCTATTCAGCGAAATAGAAATGGCACAAGGCCAAACGGCAGTGTTTAAAAAAGAGAAGAAATATATCCTTCTGCTGAGAATATAAAAGAGGTCCCCTACCCGCCTCACAGACAGCGCAGACTGCCTGTTTCTCTCTGTCCTGGTAGGTTCCTGACGGGCAGGGCTCTGGAGCTCCACTACCCTGTGAGCAGAAGTGGCCTGCAGGACACGGCAGAGCTGTAGCTCCAGTCTGACCAGGTGGGCACCAATAGCCTGGGTGACAAAAGACACAATACAATAACGTGGGCAAAGATTGAAAGGAGGTTGGAGCAGAACGTAGCACGTATCAAACCCACATATCTAAATGAAACAGGCAACTGCCAGAAACTTGTTTAAGTGTTATAATACCAATGAATCACGACACAATGTATTGGCTGACTGACCTTGGCCGCATGGTCCAGTCGGAGCCCTCAGACCTGCTCCTCTGCAGTAGAAACCTGCGGTACAGGGCTGACAGCCAGCCTCACTGGTTAGACCTGGCACTGAGGAGAACGTACCAGCTGGACACGACTCTGGCTCTCCTGAGCCCTCAACTGTAGAGAGAAAAAGTCATTCATTCAGCCATTCATTTTATTGCATTTACATTCCAATACCTATTCTGGGGCCGTAGGACACAAAAGCTAGAAAGCATGAAGACACCCTACACAGGTCACCAGTTTATTGACAGACACAAGATGACTCACTCTCATACCCATGGGTAATTTATGTTGTATGGTCTATCTGAGTCATAGCTACAGCTACTTTAGAGTCTCTAGTCCACCTAATTTGCATGTCTTTGGACTGTGGAAAGAAATTGGAGATACAAGACCTCAATGTTAAAGGTTGGGGGCCTTCTTCCTATTAAAAACAATTCCAATCAATTCCATAGAGCTGCCCTTTGAACATAAAATAAGATATGATAAGACTTTGCAGATTCTTACACTGCACAGGATATATGAAATACTTATTTGATGGTGTCAGTTTCTCTAAACGCCCTCAGTGTACTTTTGCTTAAGGCTATCTTGTCCAATTACACAGATTCTCATAAACATAGACATGGATTACTTTTTCTCATCAATTCTGAGTGGCAGACACCAACAGCTCATGTATGGTGGAGATATGATGAATACATAATAATGTTTTCCTATTAAACTCAATTATAAATGTCAACATTAGGCATTATGCTAGGCATCTGTGGGCCCAATGTACTATTCCACTTCAACAAGCACTTTACTTTACTTTATTAATAGGCTTAAAGACTTTGTTAGTAATATAACCGTTCCAAAGAACTAAAGCAGGGCTTACCACAGTATGCCCCAGGTGGACAGACGCTGCCTGTTTCTCCATCTGTTGGTCTGGCTTCAGTGGCTCCTCCAACACAGTAATACCCAGGGAAGCAGGGACCCATCGGTAGAGCCAAACCTTTTGAGCAACATAAGTACTGTTATGTGTATTTTATATACGTATAGATGTTATGTATAAGTCACCTTTAGACCGACATCCGCTTCTGCAGAATAATACGTGCGCCCCGAAAAGGTCTAGAATCAAATTGCCCCAGAGTTGTCTTATCTACTCTTTATCACTCTTCATACTGTACAATCATCTAAATACCTTTTTAAAAAGTCATAACATATATAAAAGTTAAGTTAAAGCCTTGTATTGCCATTATACAA
This sequence comes from Cottoperca gobio, assembly GCF_900634415.1. Taxonomy (NCBI): domain Eukaryota; kingdom Metazoa; phylum Chordata; class Actinopteri; order Perciformes; family Bovichtidae; genus Cottoperca; species Cottoperca gobio. The sequence continues at coordinate 10,594,432 of NC_041367.1, read as the reverse complement.
AAAGTAAAACGAGATTCAGAGTGCAACTCTGTCCCAAAAAATACAAAGACATACATAACATTAAAAAACACGGCAGTAGGACAGACAACATAAGCAATCATACGGGGGAATAAATAGTAAAAAATATTGATATACTTTATACTTTTTAAAAGTGCATTCAGAGTGTGTATATGTGTGAAGATGGTTATGGGTATTGCATTAGGTGTGATGGTTAAGCAGCCTGACGGCCCAGGGGTAGAAACTGTTTTAGTGTATATATATATATATATATATATATATATATATATATATATATATATATATATATATATATATATATATATATATATATATATATATATATATATATATATATATATATATGTGTATGTATATATATATATATATATACAGAACACATAAACAATAGCTGTACTGACCAAAATTAAATCCAAACCCATATAGCGAAATTAACATAACACTTCCATCATCATCATCATGCCACAGAAATACTTGTATATTTTTCATATATTTATAATAATGTGTAAAATAATATATTCCAAATATCAAATTGACCAAATATTGTTGTTGGGTAATTCATATATTTTGTAATATAATTAGTAATATATTTACGTAGCAAAACCTACAACATGTCTTTCTGTGCATTCAAAAACATGTTAAACATATTGCAGCATAGTTTTCAACACACTCTCTATACATGTATGTTTGATAATGATAGATGAGTAAAGGTCAGACACAGGTAAATGTAGCTTTAGCAGGCTGCCTCGGGGTTCAGGTGATGACCATGAACAGCAATGTCTTTGATTTGTTGTCTGGCTTTGGACCTCTGTCATTCAGATACACTGTACTTTACAAACAAACACTACATTATTCTACATTGTTTGGTTTCACAGTTTACAAGCTCTGAGTGAAAACTTATTTGTGATACTAGATGAATGTGTTCGATTGGAAGGAAAACCAGTTTACTCGTTGGGGCCCGACATGGAGAACCAGACATGCTGACTGCGGACTGGTGACAAGTGTGCAAGAGTTGCTTTTTGATTATCAGTGTCCAAATACCTGAGATGTTACAGAAGGCTCCAGGTGGACAAGGCACAGGCTCTGAGCTACCCAAGGGGCAGTAAAAGCCCACCTGGCAGCGCCCCCCTGTGGATGTAGCTGGACAAAGACAGTTGGCATTTGTGTAATTGTCCAGGTCAAAAGGCTGTGAGTTCCATGCTGCTGACACACAGAACCAACCTGAGAGGAACAGACAGAGTGGGAGACAATGTATTATGATGCACTGATGTTTTGACTGCTGTCCATCTCTGTGATATACAAACACTCCTGCTGCTGACATAAAGTAGAATCAGTGTAGACGTCACATCAAATGATGATTTTCTCAGCACAGGGGGGGAAAAAGACGCTCCACGGGAGCGGGACGACAGCAAGACAGTGCAAAGTGTTAGAGACGAGTCATTGATGAGAAACAAACCAGGTAGGCACTGTTCTATTATCTGCCTGAGACTTGTGTGCATTAGGCTGTTGGCATATGGAGCCAGGTTGTTTGGCACCTTTGTACATAAATAAATAATGCAGGGAATCATCTAAAAGCTGCTGATGTTGCTTAAATACTACACTAAACTGTGAAGAGAGAAGAAGTAAAATAATGACTGATGTGGCTGGGGATGAGTTGTGTATATTTAATGTGCACTCTTTGTTCCCTAGCCGCAATTCTTCCAGACGGCTTTAGACTGGCAACCCCTAGAGACAAAAAGGCTTCACAGAGGACAGAGTCCTGACACTGAGAAACCAGGCTGTGAATGTGTCTTTCGTAGAAATTTTAAAAAGACACTGACCAGACTTGCATTTTCCAGACACTTTGGTCAGCCTCTCCTTCTCACAGTAGTGTCCTGGAGGACAAGGCAGGCAGCTGTCCAGACTCTGAGTCATGGGCTCTGGGTTGTAGTATCCACGAGGACAGGGGAACTGAGTGGCATGCCTTGTACCTACACATATAACACAATTGGACTTCAAACAAGTGCAACATGCCATTTCACTGTTTTAAATACTATTCATGTTTACTTGTATTGCGAAAGCTGAGGGGAATCGTTCATCAAAGCAGAAACAATTGTTAAGTACAACAAGAAGCTGCAAGATGTTACTACTAATCAATACATTCATGAGGAAACACAGCCGTGACTGTTGAATGTTTTGAGTAAGTGTACCATCAGGACAATAGAAGCCAGGGGGACAGGGGAACTCGGTGAAGTTGGCAGTCTTCTCTGGACAGTAGTAGCCAGCAGGGCAGCGGTAACATACTGACTGGCCCGTAAGGATGGTGTAGGCTCCAGCTGGGCATGGCACAGAGCTAGCACTACCCTCAGGGCAGTAATGACCTGGTGGGCAAAGACCTCCTTCTGAGCCTGGAGAGGAAATAACAATTAGATGTGGTAAATTACAGAGATTATGACTGCTAAGCCTTTAATGTGATGAATCATGTAATAAACACTGATTAATTCAGTAATCAGTCTTTCAACAAAACACCCTCACACATTCAGATTTTCTGCATTTATCAGCATCTGTTTTTCTACTAGCTGATGCTTATTCATAACATTACTCTCCACACATAATTAGCTGTGCTCTCCACTATTCCATATCGTGTATAAACTACATTCATAAAATTATTTTTGATTAATTAACTGTGAAAGCATTGTGTCAATATTTGAAGTCGCTCAAACTAAGTTTATCCTGCAGTAGAGATGGAGTGTGGGGATAAATCATTTTGACATTATCTAACAAGCACAAAATAAATTAACTTCTCATGAATAAAATGAAACAAACTCAATATTTTGACATTCTACCTGTAGCTGATGTATCTCCCCCTGGACAGTAAAATCCTGCTTGACACAATCCAGATGGACGAGTGAGACCTGCAGTGCCACATAAGTGACCCGCTGGACATGGACTACAGCCAAGGTTGTCTGTCAGATGAAGACTGCAACCATGCATGTGTGTGACAGATGACAACAGATGACAACACAAACACATAAACAGTTACACAGCAACACAACAGGAATAACTGCCTACAAATGTGTACATGTAATATGTGTATCTACTATGAATGTGTGTGTGTAATATGTGTATCTACTATGAATGTGTGTGTGTAATATGTGTATCTACTATGAATGTGTGTGTGTAATATGTGTATCTACTATGAATGTGTGTGTGTAATATGCAAGCATGTATGTTAACTTGTGTTTTTTAGCATAGTGGTGTGTAGGTTTATGTTGTGTACATACATATGTGTGTATGTCTGGGCATATATAGTCATCTGCATCCATTATAGGGACTTAGAGCAGTGGTTCCCAAAGTGGGGGGTGGGCCCCCTGGGGTGGGGGGGGGGGGCAGAGCTATTGCAGGGGGGGTTTGGCAAGGCTTGAGCCCTGCTAGCATAACATGGACAAGTTTGTGACAGGGCTCCCAGGGGGGAGGGGGGGCTCGAAAATATTCTTATCTATAAAAGGGGGGGGGGGCCTGCTAAAATAGTTTGGGCACCACTGACTTAGTGACTTTATATTTGTGCTTTCTGTGCTGTATTGTTACAGCTTACTGACACGTCCTTATACATATATTGTTTGATTTATTACATCTATTCACTGCTGAATTGCTGATCGTATGTGTATGTCATCTCTTCTGTTGTAACATTAATAACATTTGAACGCAACAAAAGATATGTGGGTCAGACGACCTGTCAGAGTAGGTTCCTGGTGGGCAGGGCAGTGGGAGACTGGTGCCTTCAGGACAGTACTTCCCCTTTGGACAGGCTCCTCCCACTCCTGTGCTGAAGTTACCATCTGGGTTCTGAAAGTTCACGCCTTAAGAAGTTGCACATTTAAGATAAGTTTAGTTGTCCTGGCTTATAGGTCAGGTTACAATGATAAATGTTAATATTGCCATTGTCACAACTGCTGATGGTATCATACGTGTAGTGTACCTGCTATGCAGTAGTAACCAGTCTGACAGGGTCCAGTAGGTTCAAAGAGACCCCAGTCCTCACAGTAGAACCCTGTAGACACAGCATGAAGCATTGAAAACACCACTGCAGTAACAATAAGGCCGGGACATTCTCCAAGTCTTGATTGTTAATTTCATCACATCATAAAATAATATTCCTCCTCTAGTTATTTAAATGTGATAAAGCATTCTATTGTTGTATTCGATCTAAATCAATTAGTTCCAGCACATCTATCAAATTGAGGACTTTATTACCTAAAAAAAACGGATTCAGCTCATTAAACACTTAATGAACGACTTTCCAGTGTCTTGGAGAGCAATGAAGAAAACATGTGACAATACTCTCACCTGCTGGACAAACGAGGCACTGCTCCACTTGGCTGAGGCCAAACTGAGGGCTGTATGTGCCAGGAGGGCAGGGCAGGATACCCTCAACACCGCCACCTAAACAGTAGTGTCCGGCTGGGCAGGCCTGGACACCTTCTCCTGAGAGACAGTAGGTCCCTGAGAGGCAGTCACCACACTCTTCTGCCCCTTCATCCAAAACAGCAAAAGTAGTAAAGTAATGTCTGCCTTTTATGTTTTAAATCGTGATACTTACTATGTCATTCAGTTTCATGAAATGTATTTTCTATACCTGTAAAGTTTGAGTACGTCCCATCAGGGCAGAGCACAGGAGAAGTTGAGCCCATGGGACAGTAGTATCCAATTGGACAAATGTCCCCCGTCAGTCCGTCTGAGGGAATTGAAGACACTGCCCCTCCTGAACAGTAATACCCTATAAATCAGTAGATATAAAAAAAAGTTATGGACCTAAAAGTATGAAGAAGAAAAAAGGACAGACATCTTCACCGACCCATAAAATAATAGTGTGGACAAATATAAAAAGTTAAATCTTAAAATCTTAAATGTTGTTCTATTAAACTGTTTTCGTCATTGTGTCAGATAATAAATTCCCATACCTGTATCACAGATTCCTGAGGGCTGGCTGAGTCCAGTATTGTTGCAGTAGAGTCCTGGAGGGCAAGGCCAGCAGGAGGACAGGTTTTGGCCTCCCACAGTGTTGCTCCAGGTTCCTACAGGGCAGGGGTGCTGCTGGGGGTACATGGTCCCTCGTGGACAGATGTAGCCTGCAGAACATACACCTCCAGAGGCCACGGCCACCTGCAGGAATATTGGAGTAATCATCAAACTATGACAAAGTTTGATCATTTTGGTCACTTATAGTTAAAACTTTAAAAGTTAAAGCAGTTGGCAAGTTGAGTTGGTAGCTGTCATTCATTTCCCACGCACTATCAGCAGCCTATCCAAAAAACAAATCTGAAAAACATTATTTATTTGCCAGTTCAAACTTAAACTAAACACGTTACTAAATTCCTAATTATATTAAAATGACAGGAAACACTTAAGGAGTCCAAGTGTGTGGGACATAAATAGCTGCCATCAAATAAACTACACACGTTTAACTTAGAAAGCAAAGATATTCAAATATATAAACACATTTCCACCTCTTTAATTGCCCCATGTTTGTCCCCGTCTGTGCTGCTTCGCTCTGGCTCATATACTGTAACATGCTAACAAGCTATATTGTTTCCTCACAACAAGCACATAGCAGACAAAATGTCAAACATTTCACCATCATCGTTTATCATTCAAAGAGCAACATGGATAAATACATGAAAGGTGTTTACAGCGTGGTTTCTTCCTGCATATGAAATATATCTTTGGAAGAAATTTGAACAACAATTTGATAATATGGCATCAAAAAATAGTCTATTAAATTCCTTTCAATACCTGTAGAATAAGATGATTGTATTAATTCTCTCATTCTCTGTGTACAACCTCTGATACCTGGGAAGAGTCACTGTATATCTAGAAGAGACTGCCATGAGACTTGTTATTATACTGTCCAAAAAGAAAACTCACATTTTGGAAGTGTTTAAAACTAATACTTAAAATGCTATTCTGTATCTATATTTCTTATTATTGCATATGATATCTATCTATCTATATCTATATCTATATCTATATCTATATATATATATAGATATATATATATTAAATATATATATTATATAATATTATTTAGTTCTTACTAAAAACATCAGTTATTTCTTGGATAAGCTGCTGGAAGCCAAGCTATCAAAATTGTTATTCATTACATCCTACCGGAGTGGCAGTGGAGGCTCCAGAGGTGCAGTAGTGTCCCGGGTCACAGAGACCCTGAGGGTCAGACAGACCGGCTCGGCTGCAGAACCAACCAGCCTCGCATGGCCGACAGTGCTGCACAGCGTCACTGCCAGGCTGGTCAGAGTAATAGCCCTGAATAATGAGATGGTATCATTTTACAATATGTGAATTTGAATGAGAGTTAAATCCAATTCATGACGCTTTAGTGCAAAAGTACACACACACACACAATAACACACAAATACTGACTGGAGGACAGGGTCGAGCAACAGAAGACCCCGGAGGACAGAAGTGTCCTCTGGGACACAGTGGTGGGTGGGACAAGCCTGTCTGGTTACACAGTCTGCCTCCCTGACACTCCACACATGACTGTGCACCTTGACGCTGTGGAGGATTTATAGACAGGGGAATAACCTTAACATGGCTTTATCTCATTATCTAATTTTAACAGCACACTTTCAGTAGAATAGCACTTTGTATTCTGTATGGATTATTTCCTACTGGCTGAAAAGTGCCAAGAGGACACGGTTGTGGCCTCGCTGCCCTCTCCAAGGTATAATAACCCTCCTCTGCTTCATTCTGAACAGGTGACGCTGAGCCACCAGTGCAGTAGAAACCAGGAAAACAAGGACCTGAAGGTGAGGTGTTGTTGGAACCTAAACAATAGAAACTGACAGGGAGAGAAAAATATTCACACAAAGAATAGACGTTTCTTTTTAACATGGTCCTCTTAAATAAATAAGGTGACATCTGAATAATCACAGCATGAGGAGGAAGTGAGTGTGAGTAGCATTACCCGGGTGGACAGCTGGCACACTCTTCAGGTCTGCTGAGGCCAGTGCTGTTGCTGAAGGTGCCGGGGGGACAGGGTCGGGGAGAGGACGAAGCTAGAGGACAGTAACTTCCTGCTGGACACAAACCTCCTGTAGGCCCATCCGCAGGAGTCTGGACATAGTCACAGTACAGACATAATTGCATTCCTAAAAAGGCCCATTCCAAGTAATTCAATGTAATACATAACAACGTAAACTGAAAATTAGACAGTAATTAATGTGACATGTGTCACCGACCTATCATTTATAAAAGACAGGAATAAAGCATTAAAGACTAGCAACGTCCATTGAATAAATTATTAAAATAGAAGTTTCGTACTGCAGACGTGGCTCCCTCTCTACAGTAGAAGCGCTCTTTGCAGCTTCCCGAGGGCTCTGAGAGTCCCACACTGGTGCAATACTGTCCTCCGCCACAAGGGGAGCACTCAGACCCGTCACTGAGAGCTGAACGGGAGCTGTAGGTTCCTTCAGGACAAGGTTCCGGAGTAGAAGTGCCCTCCGGACAGTAACAGCCCTATCAATAGCGTGACAGACAGAGAGGAAGAGGTGGTTTCACATGCACAGTGCCAAGCACAATTAAAGTTGCAAAGTCAAAATGCTGGATATTCCTACCCGAGGGCAGACTGAGGGCATGTGAGTTCCTAGTCTGTCGCAGTAATGCCTGGATGGACATGAAACACATGTTTCTCCACTGTGACCAAGAGTGTTGTTCCTATATTGGCCAGACTGACAGGGGTAGGTGTTGGGGTAGCCAGTCCCTCTGGGGCAATAGTGCCCGTGAGGACACATGCCTGTCTGAAATATTACATCATACATAATAATTGTGTCATTTATGTATTTATTTATGTAATTGTGTGAAATCGTCACCTAAAACAAAAAATGACTATATTAATGAGCATTTTTGTGCTCAGTATGTATAATATAATTATGCACGGTCACTTTGATAAAAATGGATTAGGTAGAAAAAAATTGAAATAGGATACTTTAATATATTCGTTCATCTCATTCATTTGGCATCTTACAGGTCTGGTAATAGGCTGCTCCTGAGGCTGCTGGGAGTAACAGTACTTCCCCTCCGGACACTGGACACACTCGCTGGCATCACGCAGACCTGGAGATTCACTGTAGGTACCATTGGGGCAAGGAATGGGGTTGGGATCCTATGAGGGAAATCACATTTGCAGGTAGGTTAGCGATTCAGACATTTGAAAAGAATGCCAATATTAAAAAACATATATTACTTTGCTGTATGCATCGTTTGACTCACAATGCCTCCTCCGGGGCAGTAGAAGCCTCGAGGACAGAGGGTGGCTGAGCGCTGAGGGTCTCGGGCCAAACCCTGAGAGCAGAGAAAGCCTGGGGGGCACACCATGATGCTTAACATGGCTTCCTCACTAGTGGTCTCATTACTGCAGTAGTGGCCCTGCAGGCATGGAGAACACCCCGCAGAGCCCTCATCCTACACACACAAAAGAACGTGAAGGAAGATTCAAAGAGCTGAAGTTAAAGATATCACCAGTATGGGGGAGGGACAGTGCAAAATACAGACTGAAAACAAAAGGGAAAAGTGGATCGAACTTGTAAGATGCTGATATCTCTTCAATATTGAAAGCAAAACATGAACTTTAATAACATTTGACTTTAACTACTCCTATTGCTGACATTTACAGATGTACATACATGGTGAGTAATGTAAGACGATCACTGTGGGCGGAAAATGCTAGTCTAAAAATAAGACAATCAGACAGGCTGATGGAAGGACGAGACTCGTAGAGCAGCTCTGGTTTCTACAGGTTCTGTCAGTTGACCAGTCACTGTGGACTGTGTTTTAAAAGGGGACCTTACAGAGTAGCTGCCAGCTCCACACACTCTGGGGTTGACAATGGCTGAGTGGGGACAAAAATAGCCAGCAGGGCAAGCAAAGCAGTCCTCCAGCCTCCGACCTCCTTTCAGATGGCGAAATGTGGATCTGAAGAAAGACAGATATACTAAATGTTACTTACTGCACCAGCTTAATCCTTAGATTTACCAGATATAGCAAATTATTTCCATATCATCATACACTTTATCATCATTCTCACATCTTCCTTTTGATATTCAACACACAATGACTGCTTACAGTGGGCAGGGGGAAGGTTTGGAGGTGCCCTTTTGACAGAATGAGCCTTTAGGACAAATTAGGCAATCTTCTCGGTATCTGTTGCCCATGTGGATGCTGTAGGTTCCCGCAGGGCAAGGAAACTGGGTGCCATATGCAGTCCCTGGTGATGCAACATCGAAAGAGTTATATCAGCATGAATGACTCATAATTACAGCTCTTAAAGAGAAAACAAATCTTTTTTTATGAAATCATTTTAATACGGAAAGAAAAAAATGCTTTACTTTTAAAGATCATTTTGTGAGTTAGATTTTTAAACTACAACAGTAATAACATTTATTCATTTAATTAAGATTCACACTCATGTGTACCGTCAGGACAGTAGTGTCCAGAGCTGCATCGACCTGACGGAGCTCCAGATCCAGCCAAACAGTACCAGCCCTGTGGGCATGGCCGACACTCACTTTCATTTTCCAACCCACTGTGACTACTCCATGTCCCCACAGGACACTTGTACTGGGTGGGGAACATAGTTCCAGGGGGACAATAATGCCCTGCAAAGCAGGAGAGTGGTGGTCTCTGGATACCACCAGTTCCTGATAAAACATAAATAATATAGGCATCAAGGTAGGAAAAACTTCCAAACAAACTGCAAGCTATACATTGTATTGATATTAAGTCGGTTTAGATGATACTGACTAAATACAAATATTAGTTGGAGTAAGCTCGAAAATGTGTACATTATTTCCTTAACGCTATACCAATATGTTGACTCATGTCACAACATTTCTTATGTATAGATATACATAAATAGTGTTTGAAAAAAACAAAAAACATCTGAACATGTAAATGTGTGAAAGATAAATGACACCTCGTAGACAGGCATATCGCACTGGGCACTGCTGACAGTGTGAGCGGTCAGTGAGGTCAGTGCGATTGCTCAGCGTCCCTGGTGGACAGGCATTGGTCGCCGCGTTGGGTTTAGAGGAACCAGGGGGACACACATACCTATCAAAAGTCATCACAATTATGGGGTAACGATTAAAGGCTGAATTAGATAAAAGGCAATATTACAAAAGTTCCTTTGTAAGAGAAATATTTTTACTTATTTAAGTCATGCGGTATCAAAACCATAAGTTTACTGTATCACTGAAGAATAAAACCAGACAAACAACAGAAAAGGGGTTACCCACCCTTGCATGCATTCCACATCGGGGGCCCTCAGGGCTACCTGTGTGCAGGCCTTCCCTGCATAGCACTCCCTGCAATCAGCCAACTCATCCTGACCCTCTAAGGGGTTAAAGGAGCCTGGTGGACAGGGCACAGGGTCGCTTCTCCCCTCAGGACAGTAAAAACCAGCCGGGCATTTGAGACAGTCCTTCACACCTGGAGGGGAATAGTTACAAGATGCCTAAGATGAATGAATGTATGTTTAGAAAACACTGTATGCCTACTTTATTAGGATGTCTATTAGATTCATTTAAATGTATTATTTGGAGTTTTTGCAATCCACCTCTATGTTAAAGGCCCTGCTCATCTAGCACATAGTTAGATTTCCTTTGACAGTCATCCATTAGTTTTTCTATTCAGGACTCACAGCTCCAGCTGGCCACCAACAGTTGTTTTTTATATTGGCGTATTGGACACTTTCTCTCTTTGCCCCTTGGCATCCATCTGTTGCAATTTCACATCTATACATTCCAGTTCATCGTGGGAAGTAAACAACACTTATATCTTTATATAATCACTGAGTTTGCTATGATAGATGGCTATAGCAGCATATTAGTTAAAGCTGAGCTGCTGATGGACTTTAGGGCAGTTCCCAAATAATAATTTCACTTATAAATAAATGGCAGGCCAGAGCCTGATACCCAAGGGGAACTAATCAATAACTGTGATTATAAAATGTTATTTAATAAGAGGTGAGTATAAAACAGCATATAAATGTACTTATTGCTCCTTGATGAGGGGTGAAGGTGCCTCGAGGACAAATCACTTCTTCCAAGGTGCCAGCAGGACAGTATCTCCCCCGAGCACAGGGTAAGCCAGGACCAGATGAGCCTGTGATACACACACACACACACACACACACACACACACACACACACACACACACACACACACACACACACACACACACACACACACATACATACACACACACACACACACACACACAATCTCCCTTTTAGGTTCTTTCTTCGAGTGGCAATGTGAAACTTATGTTTTATATTTCAGTATTTGTTGCTCCATTGAAGTCGGTGTATTAGTGCTAAGACTTTCCTGCAGGACAGAAGCGTCCTTCTCTGCATCTCTTGCAGGCTGCCCTACTTGTCTGACCCAGTTGTTCTCCCGCTGTACCAGCAGGGCAAGGTGACCCGTGAGGGGCGACAGTGCCCTCCTCACAGTAATAGCCCTGTGTGCAGAGGAAACGGGAGGTGGGTCTCCGTGAGCTGCCTTCCAGACAGTAAAACCCTAGAGAAAATTATTTATAGACAAGTTCATATGAATACTTTTTTTTTCAGAGGATATCTTATATTGGTTTATGGGTATGCATACTAATACTGATATGACTGCACATATTATAGTCTTTGGACATGAAACTTTGAGAATAACAATTTAGAAAATGTGCCACTATCAGTCAATACTCTACCTGCAGGACATATTGTGCAGTCTCTCAGTCTCTGCAGACCTTCATTGGGGCCGTAAGTCCCTGCAGGACAGGGTAGAGCTACACCTCCCACACAGTAATGACCTGAAATGAAGAGAAACATGTACACACATATATTATAATATATATTCTTCCAGGAGGGGAGGAAACTGAAATATGAATGTGAGTATGCAGTGATAACCACTAACCTATTGGACAGACCACACATGCTACCTCTTCCCTCATGTCTTTGTATGTTCCTGGTCGACAGCTGATTGTTTGACTGGACCTGTGGACTGGCTGGCTCCAGCGGGGGGTCACAGCTCCCCCACACAGCAAAGATGTGTCATTACAGCTACGGCAGTAAGTCTGCCCAGGTGTGGAAGTCCAACTAGGAGGACAGGGGAGCGGCTGTGACATCCCGCTATCTGGACAATAGCTTCCTATGGCAGAAATAAACAGATTTATTTCAAATGAAACACTTCATTGAGAGCCGATTAGATAATCTTAATGTGTTACTGTACTACCTGCTGGACACTGCAGGCACTGGATAGTGCATACAGTGGAATAAAAGCCCGGTGGACAGTCATTACACACGGTGTGATCTACGTTGGGCTCCCTGCCAGGTCGACACTATAAAGGCACATATAAGTGAAGAATAAGGGAGAAAGGAGAACTTAGATTATTTCCATTTTCTCGGCACACTTTACCACTCATCTATAATGGAAAACTAGACATTCTTCTCAATTCAATATGTTACCAATAAAGGATTTGTAATTGAAATAGTCTGCTGTAATACTTACCTTAATAGGAAATCCAGAAGTGCAGACAGAATCTACAGGGCACGTCAGACACTGTAGGACCCCCTCAGGAGAATGTTGTCCCGGGGGGCATAAAGAGAGGGTCCCATTGGCTGGATCACATGAGAAACCTGCAGGACACAGCCTACAGTCCACTCTGTCCTCTGAACTGATCAGACCTGGAAAACAAGGCTGCAAACATACAGAAATGAGTAAAGGCAGCACAATGACAACAATACCACCTGGGACGTCAAGGTATAAACGTACATGATAAAGGGAAATAAATGTGAAGCAAAGCTAAAGTTTAAGATGCCTTTTTCACACAGGTGTGACTAATCATTAATTGTTGCATTGCAGTTCCTCGTTAATTGTATTGGTTCCACCTGTGCTTTTCCTGCTATGACAAGTCAAAAAGTGTTTGTTGTGAAAAAGATCTATGAATCTGATTCATTGCTAGAAAGACTGTCAAGTATGACAGATATGCTTTTATTGGTTTTCAAAGGGGGACATGACGGATGGACTCATGGATGATGATGGTGGGTTTTCTATCCACAGCTGTCTCTTACTTTGCAGTCACTGATACTGCTTTTCCCTGTGTAGAGGTTGAATGTTCCTGCTGGACATCTATGAGGTGCAGATACATTGCCGGGACAACTGTAAAAATAAAAATAAATAAATAAAAAGATTATTTTTATTACAGGTAAATGTGTAATTAGTGATTTAATATATATATATATATATATATAAATCTTATGTCAAATTCTTACATGTGATTTCTTAAAAAGGATCAGGAAATAATGTCTCTTTATATTAAGGTCTCATAGATTATTATTTATTATTACATTACATTACACTTCTTTTAGCTGATACTTTTGTCCAAAGCGAGTAAACAGTAAGAATCGTGCAAGTACATTAGCTTCAAATAGGTGAAATCATTTCAAGTGCAGTACAATAGCTTCAAATAAGACAAACCAATGTAAGTGCTACATAGAGATTTATAACTATTTTTATAGTGTAGCTACACTTTAAGATTAAACAGGTCAGTCATTTCAAAGATGGTTGATGACTTACAAATGACCAGCTGGACACTCCAAACAAAGCTGGTGGGAGAAGTGTTTTCCCTCTGGACACTGATCAACGTCTATCTCTTCACCGAGGGGGAGGTCTGCACTCCCTTCAGATGATTCTTACATACAGTACATAGATTAACATAAGTATGTAGAAGTCTGTCATTAGTCAATATGTTTGACTCTCTAGTCAAGATGGTTAAATTAGCTGAATGTGTTACATATACTATAAAAAAACAACAACTTTTACAGTCATTGCTCTTACCTGAGGCGAGTCCAGATTGTGTCAGCAGCAGAAAAATCCAAGAAGCTAAAACACAGAACAGATGCATTACTTTCCATGAGCACATTATTACTGTATCTCTAATCAAGTCCACACTGGTTCATTTTCTGTGTATTTTCATTCATCAAAACTGTTTAGTCTGAGCCTACAGGACAGATTGTTTAAAGACATGAAAGTGAGAGGCCCACAGTCACTGAAAGTGAAACAGGAGCACGAAATGTGAGTCCCATGTGATGCTCTAGCTGATAATGTTGTGCAATGATGTTCCGTAACTCTATCTTCCACTTTCATAATGCATGAGTGTGTGCTAACGCTAACCTAGATATTGTTTCTGTTAGTGGATGATTTCAATTATTTATGTTAGTTCTGTAATTAATTAAAAAGGTTAAAAATAAAAGAACATATGGAAAAGACATGAAAAAATCAGATGCATCCACACGCTAACGATGAAAGCTTTATCCCAGAAGACCCCTTTTGTCTTCAAAGCGTGAGGATTTAAAAATAAATTATTTAATGCCAGTGGAAAATGAATGACAGCCACATCCTTTATTCGAGCAGAGAGAGAGTTGCAATGGTGCATTTGCAGATACGTACAGTATATCTCAAAAGTGAGTACACCCTTTAGATTTTTGCAAATATTCTGTTATATCCTTTCAGGGGATAACATTATCCTACTGAAACTTTGATATAACTTAAAGTAGTCAGTGTGCTGCTTGAATAACAGTATAGATTTATTGTCCTTTGAAAATTACTCAGTACACAGCTGTTAATGTCTAAACAGCTGGCAACAAAAGTGAGTACACCCCATAGTGAACATGTCTAAATTGTGCCCAAAGTGTCAATATTTTGTGTGACCACCATTGTTATCTAGCACTGCTTTAACCCTCCTGGGCATGGAATTCACCAGAGCTGCACAGGTTGCTTCTGGAATCTTCTTCCACTCCTCCACGACGACATCACGGAGCGCACGGATGTTGGACACCTTGCACTCCTCCACCTTCCTCTTGAGGATGCCCCACATGTGCTCAATTGGGTTTAGGTGTGGAGACATACTTGGCCAGTCCATCACCTTAACCTTCAGCTTCTTCAGCAAGGCCGTTGTCATCTTGGAGGTGTGTTTAGGGTCATTATCATGTTGGAAAACTGCCCTACGGCCCAGTTTCCGAAGAGAGGGGATCATGCTCTGCTGCAGGATGTCACAGTATATATTGGAATTCATGTGTCCCTCAATGAAATGCAGCTCCCCAGTGCCGGCAGCACTCATGTAGCCCCAGACCATGATGCTGCCACCACCATGCTTGACTGTAGGCAAAACACATTTGTCTTGGTACTCCTCACCAGGGTGCCGCCACACACGCCGGACACCATCTGACCCAAACAGGTTTATTTTGGTCTCATCAGACCACAGGACATGGTTCCAGTAACTCATGTTCTTGGATTCATTGTCTTCAGCAAACTGTTTGCGGGCTTTCTTATGCATCGGTTTCAGAAGGGGCTTCTGTCTGGGGCGACCGCCATACAAACCGATTTGATGCAGTGTGCGGCGTATGGTCTGGGCACTGACAGGCTGACATCCCACTTCTGCAACCTCTGCAGCAATGCTGGAAGCACTCGCACGTCTATTTTTGGAAACCAACCTCTGGATATGACGCTGAGCACGTGGACTCAACTTCTTTGGTCGACCCTGGCGAGGCCTGTTCCGAGTGGAACCTGTCCTGGAAAACCGCTGTATGATCTTAGCCACTGTGCTGCAACTCATTTTCATGGTGTTGGCAATCTTCTTATAGCCAAGGCCATCTTTGTGAAGCGCAATAATCCTTTTTTTCAGCCGCTCAGAGAGTTCCTTGCCATGAGGTGCCATGTTGTCCAGCATTCAGAGAGAATTGTGCCCAAAACACCAAATTTAACAGCCCTGCTTATCATTTACACCTGAATCCTTGTAACACTAACGAGTCACATGACACCAGGGCGGGAAAACAACATCATTGGGCACAATTAGGACATGTTCACTATGGGGTGTACTCACTTTTGTTGCCAGCTGTTTAGACATTAACAGCTGTGTACTGAGTAATTTTCAAAGGACAATAAATCTATACTGTTATTCAAGCAGCACACTGACTACTTTAAGTTATATCAAAGTTTCAGTAGGATAATGTTATCCCCTGAAAGGATATAACAGAATATTTGCAAAAATCTAAAGGGTGTACTCACTTTTGAGATATACTGTATGTTCAAATGGCATTATCATGTTTTTTTTCAAACCATGTGCAAATTGTATGCTTTGCGTTATTAATACACAAGTAAAATGTGGTGATTTCATCATGTTAGTGAGTCATAAGTGTAGCATTATGTTTGAGAATATGTTTTTTTTACTTTGCAGGAAGTCAGGTGCAATAAATGGGAAGTTATGAATTACTTTCACACAGCTCTGAAACCTGTTGTATACCACTTCCTCTAGTCTTATCCAGGGGTTGGAGCATATGTGTGGGTATTTTAGCATTTTTCTGCAGATGCAAGCATCACCAAAACTACATGAGCACAAGATATTTGACTGCATGCTTTTAGGCAGTAGGAGTCAGAACAACAATGATGATCTCAGTCCACTTCACGTTGCTCTTTTTTTTAGTGACACACGGTAAAGTATATATAGGCCTACTCTTTGTCAATGGACTACACTTTTTAAGTGTGTTAAATACAATAGAAGAATCAAAATGTGCTCGGTATTTGATGTAATATAATGTTTTTTTTCTGTAAAGTCAATCAAATGTCCTCTTTTTGCAGATTTTGTGAGCTGTGTTAAAATGACGATACCCGGAGACCTGATAGATGTCTTGGCTGTAGCGTTGGGAGACTATCTCACATTAAACTGCACATACAATTGCTCCAGTGGATTTGTCCGTGGCTGTTGGAGTAAAGCATCATACTCAGGCTGTCTTGGGAATTACAGTAAAAGCAGTTTGTGCACAATGTCCCTTCATATGTCAAATGTGTCTACAAAAGATGTCGAGAAGATCTACACTTGCTACACACTAAACACAGATGACCCGCAAGTTCGGAAAAACATAGAACGCGTTGTTTCTCTGCAACTTCAAGGTTATTATATGAAAATCAATATCGGATATATCTTGTCTTTGCTAAGTAAATGTCACAAAGCTGGAAGAAGATTTAATTTCAATGGGTTTGTTGCTTCTTGTTTTTCAGTTACAGTTACAGTTACCCCAAAGACTGAAAATGGTGAGGAGCTTGAATTTTATTATTATTTATTCTTAAAATATCTGGTATAAAATATTTTACAATTATAACTATATCCTATTTAGTTACATATCTCTTTAATTTATATAAACTATATTCTTCATTTCTCAGCATCTCTTCCTGCTAAGCCAAACGACTCAAATGGAGGTGAGATGGCACTGTAGATGGTAGTTTAATTATGTAGATAATGTATGACTGTATTTTATATAATTAAGTAAATCTGTATGAGGAACTTAAAAACAAAAGTTTCTGCTTTAATCCAATACAATCTGAATTAATACTTGTGTTTCCGTGTTAACAGGAGAATTGATTGGAATTAAGGTTTTAGCAACAGTTACCGTTGCTGTTGCCACGGTGCTTGCAGCCTTGGCAGTTTACTTGTGTCTGAACCGGAACAGACAGAACTGGACTGATAAAGGTGATTACAAAGTATTACGCTATTAACATTGCTGTAAGAAAGTAACAATTTCTAAATAAGAAAATACACAAATATTATGTCTATATCATTGTGTAAAATATTGTCACACATCCCAGGGGAGCCTGTTGTGTCCAGGTCAGGGTAAGTACAATTTAAAAATGACTATTTGGGTAAATTAGTGCAAAAAATCTAATATTTTTTCAGTTCTTTATTAGTTAATTTATGTATATGTTCTTGTTTCAGTTCACCACTGCCTCCTCCCGCAGTCCCTTCACCAGTAAAAGGTAAACAGTTTAAAAATATCAAAAATAAAAATGCAAGAATTGAAGTCTTCAAATGCAGTCGTGCCATTCATACCTATCACACTCACCAGGGTCACTGTCAACACAAAGTGAAAGAGTGACTTTGAGGATTCCTACACCAGGTAAGATGATCTCTGGATCAGCAGTAGCACCACACGTGATTTCTAAGTGACACAGCATTCACCTTCTGTAATACAAAGACTGACATATTGATGTATTGAATCATTTCTTTGGCCCAGATAATGAGAGCGACACTGAGGTTCCATATGCTGACATAATGATCACTGTCCGAGGTGTCAGTACGCCAGAGCTCACTCAGGTCAGCTACTTGACTCCTGGAGATCAAAAAGAGGTGAGGGACGAGAGTCAGAGTCAATATGTTTGTCACTTTTATCTTACTGAATCTTAAATTCATAGGACAGCTTATTCCCCTCTGTTCTATGTAGATCACATACATCTAAAGCTGGTAAATGCCCATGTTACGGTGATCTCTTATAGTTTATTGCTGTTGGTTTACAAGGAGGCACAATGAATACACAGAATATATCACTTTAAATTAATGAGCAGTTTCTTGGCTATGCTTTATAGACAGCTGAAGGCAAAGGGAAAATAAAGAGCTACTGTGTGCAGTGGGCATCAGTCATTATGAGGCTGCCAAACAAGAAACATAGAAATGTGGAGTCTGCTCATATATCTATCTCTATCTACTCTTATCACAATTCTAACACTTCGTATGTGTAACTTACTTGTTTAAAAACTGAAATGTATAAATAAACATAGGTCAGTTGCCAGTTTACTTAGTATTTATGTCATATTGCATACACTAAATATTAGCAACATCTCTCAGTATAACCCAATATAATTCAACAGCACCACGAACTAGCTTACAAAAGGACCATAAACTAAGCAACACCCCTCCAAAAACTGATTATACCCTCTATGAAGGTAGGATTCATTGCAGAGGTGTTGAATTAGAGTATTGATTTAGTTAGCTAGGTGTAACTAATGAACTGGCCACTGAATGGATATGTTGTTTAAATTGTACCAAGTGAGTTGTATTATTGCCATTGATTTCAATGTTGGTTTACACATCTGCAGATTGCAATAACACATTATTGTGTGGTTTCTTAGAATAAAAGGGTTGCTGTCACTTTTAAATACACCACATAATACAACCGGTTTTAACTTTCTGTATCAATAATATAATAATAATAATAATAATAATAATAATAATAATAATAATAATAATATAATATTAATATATATATATATTATAATATATAATATAATAATTAGAGCCTACAAGAGTGCCCCCCCAAAAAGAAAAAACTTGAGTCAATGTTGCTAATCCCAACAACATGCTACATAAGTTTTTCTCTGCTGCTCCTCCAGTGGAGGGGTGATGAATCAAGGTCTCACCTGCAGGCCTCACGTTCAGCTGACAGACTGCATGTCCCCCAGCCCAGAGAGGTCAGCCGTAAGATGAGCACCAACTCTGAGTATGCAGTCATCACATATGCCTGAGGTCGCAACTGATGGAAGAATAAACACACGTCTTGTTTTTGATGTACACGCTAATATGCATTATCTTTTGTTTTTTTAAGTAATCCTACTTTATATGTACTTATTATATTGTTTTTTTTTTACATGTTCTGTTTATAACTTGCATTTATATCCAATAAAGCCATTCAATTCAATTTCATTCAAGTCAAAATTCTTTATTGGCATGAGTGTAACAAAGATAATATTACCAAAATGTTATAGTGAGATTTGAAAGAAGTACAAGTTCATACTATCAAGAAAATAGCAGAGAGCAATGGACACTTCCTCTGTGTGTGCGCGCGCGCGTGTATGAATGTACGTGTGCGTGTGTGTCCTATGAGATTTTGAACATTTGAGCCTCGTCAGTGTCCGTAGTTACAATAGTTGCCTAGAAACAGTTGTCAACAAAACAGCGAACAGTTGATATCCAAAACATTCTTAAGTAACGATGGACACGAAGTGCAAGTCATGTCAGGTAACAGGTGAAGCTATTTACTAATGCTTTGACATCTTGCAACACAAGTGGTGTGTGACGACCAGCTAGCTAACATAGTTAGCCAACTACCAACGTTAGCATTATGTGGAAAGTTTCCAGTGTCAGCTAGCTTCTCGCAACTTCTACGCTACATATCAGGAAGAAAGTAAATTACTGACAACAACTTCGACTTATCCTGTCAGTCACAAGCTGTCCCAGGAGTTACCGTGCCCAGTGCCTCCTAAGAAATGTCAGTACCTTTCTCCAACACTCACCTGCGGGTCCCGCGAGGATTTGGTACCATCCTGGAGGGTCTGGCCAGAGAAGTCCTGCGAGACCAGCCTGAAGACATTCCTAAATATGCTGCACAGTACTTTGATGCTCTTCTCAAACAAAGAGAAGGTAACTGCAACTTTCTGTATATGTATATACTTTATAAATAATTATGTCGGCAAGTCATACTGACATTCCTATAATTAACTAAATGTACCACATAGTTTTATATGTATTATTTTAAAGGCCAATCTAGGCACAGACATTGCAAATTAGCAATAGCTATAAATGTTGTGTTGTGTGTGTGTGTGTGTGTGTGTGGTGTGTGTGTGTGTGTGTGTGTGTGTGTGTACATTGCATTTGATAATTGTTAGCAATTAACTATGTATATTGTATTTGTTCCTATCAAATAAACATTTAATTAATTAACTAGATCAAAAATAATTGATTGATTGTTTTTGCTTTTAGATAGTGGTGTGGACCCTCCTGAGTGGGCTGCTAAACTGGAAGATCGGTTCTACAACAACCATGCATTCAAGGCTACTGGGGTAATACATCAAAGTCATCACCCTCACAACATCTATTAATCAATCCTCTGCTTATCAATGTTTCTCTATTACACCTGTGTTGTTGTTTTGTTTTGTCACCAACAGCCTAGTCCTGCTAAAGAGCCTGCAACAGAGCTGACCATTTCCAAGTGAGTCTCTCCTTATGTGCTAACAACAGACAAGAAGATCAGCAGGAGAGGGAGAGGATGGACATGAGGGAGAGAATAGAAACAAGTGACAAGCAAAGAAGAAATAAGAATTACATTTACATGTTTAATACTTCCATCTGGAGTTGTGTGGGGTATTCTGTAGATGTGGTTGCTGTTATTCTTTCCAGATTAGAAAAGTGAGAAATACAATTGCATAATCTTATGCGTTATCAAAGCACAATCACTCAACAGCTCCACCTGCATTGTCCCACCTTATGGAAACTGTCGTTTTTAAATGCTTGAAATAATCATACAGTTGTTAAAATAATGTGTTTCGATTTTTTTTGAGCAAAAGTAGTTTATGAACATGACTTTAAAATGAGTACAGAAGGTCGGCTCAGTATTGGAAGTGCTTCCAGGTTGCAGTGAGAAGAAAGGGCAGGACTGAAAGACAAGAGGTCACCAGTTGCAGGAAGACAGTCACAGAGGCAATATTACTTTGTATCGTTTTGAAGAAGCATCACTTACATCAATATAATCACCTATCTCAGTTCCCCATTTCTCACCTTAAGTCTTTCATTTTGATTGGTACTTTTTAGAGAAAAATCATACGAGTCCCAAACTGAAGATGAATCAGCAGAGGCCTCAAATGTTTCCACCATACAAACTAATGACTCTGAAGAGGTTGATTTAACTGAGAGCACAGAAGAATATGAGGAAAAACATGATGATACAGAGAAACGTGTTATTTCGATGGAAAAGGGGCTTTCAGTAGAGGAATCAGTCAACATGCTCCCAGCTGCAGATGTACAGCCAGATGATCTGAGCGGGACAGTGGAGGAGCAAGACAAAACAATAACTACATTTGATCAAGTTGACAGTGCAGCTAATGGAAAAGATAGCATCTCTGCTTCAGACCAAGATATACCTCAGTCTGAGTTAGAGCCCACTGACTTGTTATCATTCAAAGAAATTTCAAATGTAGATGTGTGTGCTCAGGAGTTAGGAATGGAAGAAGAATATGGAGATAATGAGCAAAACACGGCAGTTCGAGATGAAGAGATTGTAGACTCAGAAGAACCCGGGGAGGTATTTCCATATCCTGGGCTGGCTGATGTTGACGTGTGTGCTACGGAGCTTACAGGAACAGAGAGAACAATGGAAGGAGCCACGGCTGAAGATGATGAGGACAGCTCAAAACCCCAACCTGCGGAACATGTTGTACAATCATCATTGTGTCAATCTGAAACCCCTGAGGGCAATCAACAAGAAGCAGAAGATCAGGTAGAAAACACAAAGGATGAGGAAGGAACAGAGTCTGACACTTCTTCTGTGGTAATACTTGAAAGTGTAGCTCGTATAGCGGGTGCTTTTGACAGTAATGCTACACCAAAGAAGGATTCCTTGGTTGAGATTAGCTTTGAAGATGTTCCAGAGGGTCAGCAGATCGAAGAGGTTGAGGAGAAACAGACAGAGGAAGAGGACTCAGTAGATGTCTTACAGACAAACAAATTAGACTGGAAACTGGAGGAAGAGTCGAAAGAGGTTACAGCGGAGGCAACAGTCCAAAATATATCTCACACACAAGACCACGATGAACTTGCAATGTTGGGAGTTGAAAAGGAAGTTAACTCTGAAGGGGAGGAAATGGAAAGTCAGCCTGAGGGATCTCGTATAATGAAGGAGAAGGTGGACACACATTATGCCAATTTAAATGAAAGGCATGATGGTGAGAAGCTCAAAGGTGTTAAAACCATCAGCTCATCACATCAGCCCACCATCGATGAAGAGCGCTCAGAGGATGAAACTGATCATAAAAATGAAGTTAGTGAAAAGACAAGAGAGATAAGTGAATGTGAATTTCCCCAGAAGGAGGAGTCGAAAAAAGAGGCAAAGGACCCTGACGATGAGACGACATACACAGTTGGAGGAGACAAAGAGGACATGCATACAGAAAGTTATAGTGACGGGGAGGATGAAGAAATTGATGGTGGTGGTGCGGAAAATCATTCATCACAAGTTACCCAGTCAAATATATCAACTGCTGCAACAGAGGCTGAGGTGGAAACTTTAGAGGCAAGTTCACAACATCTACCAGAGGAGACCGAGGAGAGTCAGAGAACACCTGTAGAGTCACATCTGGAGGATACGGTGGTAGAAAATCAGGTCACATCCAAAGAGAAAAGTTCACATGTAGAGGAACTTGTGGAAGAAGAAGTTGATTCTGAAACACAAGAGAAGAGTGATGCAATGTGTGAAGAGGGCAGCATCAGCCCCACTCAAAGTGCAGATCGGACAGCTGCAGACCACCAAGCAGAGGACTCCACAGAGCCTGAAGGCAAGAGTGGTGACAAGGTAAAGTTTCTTCTCCATACAGAATGTATGCATCAGGATTTTATCACATTTGTATATACCTTAACATTACAGTTGGACATGTTTTGCAATATAAATAAACAGACCCTGATAGTTTACCATTTATGGTCATCACATCTCCTCCACTTGTCTCAGCAGGCTGAGAATAAATGTTCGCACATTTTCAGACAGAGTGTCTTTAGTCTGCTCTGCTCCCATTCCTGTCTCAGGTAGCCTAAATAAACAAAGCCGTCAAGGACGAGTCTGATCAACAGTGGCCCTAATTTATTTTTTTCACCCCTTTGGACTCTCTAGGGTTAGGTGATTGAACACATCCCCAAAAGAGTTCATTTTCGAGATGGTGGTTGCTCTAAGAAACGTTGAATGTCATCTAGAGGGTCACAATCAAAGTCATGTTAACCGAAATAAGCAGAAACGTTAGTTTTGGTCTCTAAAGGTGCCACAATCTGTGTCTTTGTTCATTTGCGTGCATGTTCGAGATGCTGTTTGAGGCCTTTGCTCATGAAACTGTAATGTGTCTTTGTTAGTGCCACATCTCTCCTCTAAGGCGCCTCCACAGATTAAAACTTGATTCAGTAATCTGTCTTTATCAAAGAGCGACTAGACAACGTGTCTTGTGAATTAAGGCCTTTAACATTTTTACTCTGATTTTTCCGGACCACCGAGGCTCCAAACACACGTCGAGGGGAGTGTGTTAAGGGCTACTAAGGATGTTACCATGGTAACCCCTCACCATCCTGCTCTCTCTTAGTGTCGTCATGGAATTAATAGGAGATGGTGATGCTGATAGTTGCTAGGCACCATCTGTATCAGTAATCTACCTTTAATAGCAGTTTCTGATTAAACAGTAACATGGCACTTTCTGTTTTTCTACATACAGTCCAGTGTTACTCTGTATACTCCTGCTCAGTGGCAGAAGTTACTTCAGCAGATACAAAGCTACCAAACAATTATACAATACACACAGTGAACTCATCTCAGATGCCTTTTTAAATTACATTTCTATGCATTTAACTCACTGTTTACAAATTCCCACAAAGATATTCCTATACTCTTATCACAGCAGGATAATTAATACTGTGCTACATTAATGATTAGACTAATATGCATAGACTAACTATGATGATTGATTATAGTAACTTTACACAGTGGCGATTGTTCCTTCAAATTAACAGTGAATTTATCGATAAAGCAAGTCGGCTTTGTGAAATTAGGCGTGAGGATAACCTAACATATTGTTCGACTGGTTACAAAACCAGCAGGAGAGCGTTAATGTCAGAGATATAACTCAGATAAATGGATGTTTTTCTGTTTCTCTCCCTCTCCGTCTTGTCTCTGAGGCTGGCAGAGGAGTGTGGGCGGCCGTACCAGCTGGGATCAGAGGGATGGAGAGGGTTGTTAGCTCACTCTGCCTCTAATAAATTTACAACACCTCCTAGTGTAAAACATTCCAAGATGCTTATACGATTTTATTTCCACGCTATTAGTAGAATTTAAAAGTCAGCAATTATTGTTTCATGACCATCTGGCTTTTTACATAGTATTTCTATGTTGGTCATCTTTTTTTTTAATTTGTGTAGTTTATTGTTGTAACACTGCAACTTGTGAATTGCACTTCACTGCATGCGGTAGTCACTTTCCTCATTTATATCCAGGCTGTAATAGCTCATCATTTTCACTTAAAGGTGTATAATAGTCCACATATTTAGCCTGTCAGTTACCTTTGTGAAGTATTCAGGCTGTGCTCGCTGAATGTTACTGTGAGCACAGTAGGTCAGAAGCGTTAATGGCACTGAAAAGATGGAACACATGCTGTCATGTTTGTAGGAGGTCTCTCTTTCCCCTCCCTCTTTCTCTCTTCCTCCCTCACTCTGAGCGTGAGCTGGTGTTACTGAACATACAGTGATTGTTAGTAAGAGCCAGTGAGGCATCTGTATTATACCGGAGACTCATTCAAAGAGAGCTTCGCTTTGTCCACATAGAAATCGAGGCATAAAAGTCATACTAGGTCAGCTCACCTGAAGACTGAAGTCGTCTCTGAGAGTGAGACATGGAGTGTCACAATGTAAGTAGAATCTTCAGATTAACTTTTTCTTTTATAGATTCTTTCATATTTAACCACTTAATTACCTATTACTTAATAATCAGTTAATTGGGTAATACAGTTTGTTACTTACTAATTGTATTTACTAGTGTTTGGTTGCCCTGTTTGTTTATTCTTCCTTTTACTCGAGTAAAATACTGTATATTGATGTAATAAAAGTAGTATAATATGTTAACCATTTCAATATGTGTGACACACAGAGGACATTCTGACCACAAAATCTTTAAAGGTTTTTTCTTCATCATTTGATAACATGACATGATATTTGCGTCGGACTATTTCAAATTAATTTTTGTCCGATCTAAGGACCTGAGGCAGTAAAAACAAGAAGACCTCCGACAAGGTGTGTAGCCAGCAAAATCCTGCAGCTGAAAAAAAAAAAAAAAAAACAGAATTCCGGCTGCTCAGTGAGCAGTCAGACAGAGAGGCTAATGAATGCTGGCTGAACAGGTGGGTGGTCACACTCCTACACTGGAGGGGTTTCACTGGAGACATGATGCATTGCTTCACCAAAGCAGTGGGATGACAGTGGGCTCGTTTTGTGCTGCTTTTGTGTGAAATGTCAATCTGTTTCTATACCTCAAAGCAAGGGGTGTAGCATATATGTGTTCCCCACAAAAATTCGAATTGGTGTTTACATAACTTGTCGACAGCTTTGGAGCTATTCCACTGACACTTCATGACAAGCCAGAATTTCTCTCCCGCCCACCCCATGTTTCCTGTGGGACAGTGGATGCTGTACTTTCAGTCACTGAATGAGCTGCTGCTGTTGACGGCAACATTTTAGCTAGGTCGTCCTTTTTCGCAGCCCAGGTTGCAGAGAACAAAGTTATTTTTTCCTTGACAGAAACCTTAACCACACCTACAATCTATTTGAAATAAGAAACAATTAGTTATAAATCAATTATCAAACAGGGAGCAATCTATTACACCAACCTTGTGTCTTACTAAGAAAAAGCAGATGGCTTTATTTTGTGTAATGACCTTATAATCATTGACTGTTTCTTAGTTTAGGAATCAATACGTCCGCTTTATGCGCAATTTTATACCTTAAAAAAATCAAATACAGTAGGCTGACTCAGACATCAGTGTGTTATATGACAAGAGGAGAAGGGGAGAGAAGAAAGAAGGCAAAGTGGGTCAGTGACCTCCTGAGAGCCCCGTTGAAGTCATGTAATAAGGGTGAGCCACTCGTATACACTTAATAAAATATGGTATCGCAATCTGTTGAGGGTAAGATTCTTCCACCAATGTTCCAGAAAAAAAACATGCTCATATGATAATGTAATATGCTACCCTTCTGTGATAGGCTTAAAAAAAACAATCTTCTGGTCCTCTCTGCAGGAGGAGTGCAGCCGGCCCCAGGAGGAGGAGGACATCATGGACATCCCCCTGGATGACCCCGAGGCCAACAGGGCCGCTGCCAAGATCCAGGCTGGCTTCCGTGGGCACATGACCCGTAAGAAGATGAAGCCGGAGGACAAAGCGGAAGGGGAGGAGGTGAGCAGCACTGGGGATGTGCTCAACTGCAGCCAGGGGGACACAGGTCAGTGGTGTAGAACCATGGGGTAAGACTAGGCCACATAATGTCGTTAAAGAGGACATTATGGCTAGTGACTGTAAGGACGGTAACAGCGGCTCCCATCAGTAGGTGACGAAAGGTAAGCGATGGAGAGCAAATAAA
Organism: Cottoperca gobio; assembly: GCF_900634415.1. Classification (NCBI taxonomy): domain Eukaryota; kingdom Metazoa; phylum Chordata; class Actinopteri; order Perciformes; family Bovichtidae; genus Cottoperca; species Cottoperca gobio. The sequence goes on along the minus strand of NC_041367.1, from coordinate 10,567,395 downwards.
TTGCTTATTTGACCTTAAACAGACTTAGAGATAAAGAGATTATATACAAGCAATATACGTAGGCATAGTTTCATGTTCTGCAGGTTGTTGGTTGAGCATTAGACTTCTTCAGGTGTCCCATTTTAAAATGTTAGACAGTTTTATAACTATAACCTTTTGCCGAAGCCGAACACGTAGCGCAGCACCACAAACTGATTTATCATTATTCACGCTAGCAGAAGACACCTATAAGAGCCCCTCATGGGTTATCCCAAGTGTGATTAATGTAACATATAACTGAGTGTCTCATTTAATTACCCCCCTAGGGTCTCCAGCACCAGATGATTGAATCTCTCAAATCTTTAATTTGTTAAAGCGGATATAAATGAATGTTGGTGTGCGGTGAAATCGCTAGAGAGGAAAAAAAGATGTTTGTCAGGAGTTCAGTTCACCTTGAAAAGTGACATCCTCACGATGGTAAACATGTTTTCCTAGTTTGTGTTTCATACCTGGACAAGAAAATGCTTTCAGAATTCAGTTTTCAGTCCAGTTTTTTGTTGTTGTTGCTGTTTTTCTCCTGAGGGTGTCTACCGTTTCAACACAAGCGAAGGCTGCACTTAGACGAGATTATGTTTGTCTCCGGAAAGGACAATGCTTAAAGAAAGCACAATCATAATTATAGTATAATATCGTATAACGTTTTACTCAAATCTGGTATTTCTTTCTGAAACATGTTAGGTTCCAGATTCTTTTGAAAAGTAAGATAAAGCTTTAGTTCCCCTCACAATTTCAACTTTTCCTATAAGACAAAGCAACATTCTTCGTCAATGATTCTCCCTAACCCAGTTGCTGCATCCTTATGTAGGAGATGTATTTATAGATCCAGGTGCGTTAGGTACAGTATATTCTTCAGAGGGCCAAGCAGAATTAATGCACCTGTCGGACTGAAATCAGTCCTCCCCTCCCATTGGGGGGGGGGGAGACCCTCTTTTCACAAAAGAAACTGTGTTTTTGAACTTATCAGTTAAGTCATCTCAAGTTCTCAGCATTGCAAAGATACTTAAAGACTTTAAAAAGGTATTCTACAAACTGATATTTGCACAATGGAAAGTTTCACCTCGTTTGAAAAACCTCTTCAAGTAGCAACTCGATATGAAGTTTTCTTCAAAAGGTTTTTTTTATAATATATCCACCCACATGTTAACCTCACAGTTTGTGGTTTATGCATTAGAGACTTTAACCTTGACGACAAGAGCGTATACATAAAAAAAAGAAAAAATGTTTTCAGGCCCTGCGGTCTTTAACTAGGCCTTGCCTGTTTCTGTTTTTAGAGACAGGAGGATCGGGGGCAGTAGAGGGAGCCGACACATCTGTGCCAGAGCAGTGACGCCCCTGTCCTGACCTGGATGAAGACGAAGAGGGGGAAGCAAGGTAGCGAGAGATGGCTGGCGTAAGCCGGCTGTGGCTGGCTTTCAGGCACACCTTTTTACCCCAGGAGTCATTTTATTTTTCAACACAATTTAGTAGAACCCACAGTTTTGAGGGTGTGTTATGTGAATTTTGTGAACTTCTACGCTCTTTCGCTGCTTCTTCAGCAGTCTCATCAGTACGGATGTCTTTCACCCAGAACTTGCAACTCACTGCATGTACTTGTGAAACTTCTGGTAGTGTGCTAGTTTTTAGATTGATGATCTGTGAATGTGAAAATGAATGTCCTCTTAATGCTAAACAGGGCTTCTATTGGACGGATCAGTTCATACCATCTGTGTATAAACCTTGTAGGCATCGGCTTTAGACTTTGTGTATGTAGTGGCTTAAATTATTTGTTGTGTTGCATTGTTTATGATGTGCTTGTATCTTGACTATTCTTTACCTATTTGACTTACTCACAAAAATGATTAAAACATCAAAAGGGAAGTAGCCATGTTTGTTCTATTTATTCGAAGATGCTTATTTCAGATTTCACCTCGATTATCTTTTACATCACTTTAAAAGTAGGTTTTTCTTTGCAAGCATTTTCTATAAATCTGATCTTCCAGAACAATAAGCATGCAGTAATAACACAAAAAACATAATTCTCCCAGATGTGTTTGGTACAGCTTTACTTTATGAGACATTGCTTTGTTGTTGTGTTGGTAGATTTGACGTGTGTTAATTAAATCAGGTGTGTGAAATTCACCGTCAAAGTTTGCAGAGCCGTTATGCTTTAAAACTAGTTGAATAGTACCTTGCTCAACTTTGCTGTAGAATCATGTCTTTACACTAATAAATCCACCTTAAATATACAGTGAAATGTCTGTTTTAAACTTAATAAATTCAGGATTAGTATCTGTTGGTTTCAAACCGTACCTATTTATGTCATCTGTCGCCTCAATCTCTGTTTTTCGATGGTAAAGTTGAGATCTTTGTACATTACAGCAGCCAAAGCTGCTCAGCGTTCTTTTGTTATGCAGCATAAGCGAAGCTGCTAATTGGAGAGAGCAGTTTCCATGCAGCTGAAGTAATGTTAAGTCTCCCGTGTGGCGCTCTTGCATAAGGAATCTCATGAATAATTCATAACATAAAACTGCATTTCTCATTTAACGCCTGCCAATTACACCACACATATTAATTTGGTTTTTACAGATAATAATAGCTATCAAATGTGTCCATTTAAATAATTAAACTGTACACCGTTCCAGAGCCTGGAGGCATTAATCTATAAAAACATCTTATAATGAAGTGCATTGTGCACTTGTTGGATATTTTTTGCAATACTTTTTTTGTGGTCACCTCTATTGCAATAAGGTTGTTTAGATCACAAAAGAACAAAACAATTTGTCTTTCATTTGCCCAGGCAGTCTTGCTCACTTTATGAGAAACAGACTTGAGCATCTTCAGTCTCCCAGTGCTCCCACTCAGCCCACCTACACACATCTGAGCCATACAGCACTCTGCACAAACTCAAACTGCACATGTATTCTCGCATAGGAAAAACACAACCCATACTTTAGTATGCTGATCCCACTCAAGTCGCTCATGCTCTCTCTCGTGCACACATACGCAGGTGTTGTTGATTGTGTCACCAGCTGTACAGATAGGACAACCAACATGAGCCTTGCTCTCAGTGGTTTTGCAAAGCACTTCCTCCTCCGCCACGCTCTCATAAACATCCTCTATGGGTTTTATATGGACCGCTTCTCTCTTTTCTCCTACTCAGTCCCAGTGGTGCCATGGCCAAGCTCTCCTGTCTCTTTAATGACTGTGGGTGAACAATCAATATTCTGCACACCTCCAAACACAGCACAACACCCACTTTGTGCTGTCGATTGATTTCTGAGAGTGAGGGGCAAAAAAAAAAAGCAGCACCTGAAAATGGTGTTGGTTAGGGACTTCATTGATCCTCATGTGAGTACGTGTGAGTTTGTAAAGTGCGTGCCAGCCTTAAACCTGCCACGGTTAAGGTGAGCGTGGACTATTTTAGGAGGAGATTATGTGAAAAATCTGCTTGGTTTTGCTTTTTCTCAGACATCTTGTCAGGAAGAAAAAGATCTTTCTGGTCTCCCGGGTGATAATTAGAGATGAATAAGAAAGAACAAACAGCAGGAGACGCAATTATCTGCTTTCCGGTGGTTATGCCACTGGCCTCTCCATCTTAGGTGATACAGTAATCTTTAATGCCAAGTAGGTTACACAATTTAGCGGTAATGAGAGGATTTTAATGCCACAGCTGCATAAACAACACCTACACATAGATCACCATCTGTTACACTGTAAAGTGAAGGAATCACATTCAGAAGATGTGATATCAGCGTCACATTATGCATTCTGTCACATCTGTATGTGTGAGTCACACAGGACGACCTCAGCGTTTTTGTGGACCAAACTTGATAATGGTTTCTGCCATAACACAACCACGCAAACTGACTGAGACACACAGGCCTGTGCTCCCGCTCTCTTCCTGTATTGAGCAGAAAGAGTCCCCCTTGATTTAGAATGTGTTAGAAGATGAGAGGAGGGTGGTGCTGCTTGCTGCTTTTATGGAGGGCAGAGGTGGAGGGGAGAGGTTAAGCTTTGATGGCCCACTACACAGGAGTCTGAGCCCTGGGAGAGTGGTGATGAACAGCAGCTGTTCCCACATTCCAGCAGATTTCTGTCAACCATGTTTCCTCCTCTGCATAAATCCTCCCTTTGTTGTCAAACAAAATGCTCTATAAAAAATCTAAACAAAGGACTACTTTTCTTAAGTGGGAGAGATGACTATAATGCAATTGACTCATCAATGCATACAAGCCTTAATCACTAAAAGAGAGACAGAAAAATAACATAGAAAGTAACATATGGGGATTTTATACATGGCATCATGTATGATGAAATATAAGGTGACAGTCTACATTACCATAAGATGGTAGATTGGCAGGAGAGAGATCTAAGGCAATACACCTCTAAAATAATTGTGACTTTTGTGACATTGTTTTTAATTGTCAGACCTTTTTTGAGGAGAGATGTTTTTTTGTTTTACCTTTTGACACAAGTGTTGCACTCTTTTTCTTTTCTTTTTTTTTAACGCGTATTGGACATGTAAACGACAAAACAAACAAAAATTGCAAAACTGTAGCGAACAAGTCCTTCAATGTCAAAACATGGTCAATACTGTTGATGGCAGTTTCTCCTGCAGACTGCCTTCTACACCACCCGGAGGACAAAGTAGGTATAACACTTTCTTTTAATTAGTTTCCTTTATTTGTTGCTCTTGTTATTATGTAGCTCTCAGCTCCAGGTATAGTACCATTCATGGATCATGCACCTGACAGGTACTGTAGCAACTTGCAGCAAAATGCTTGGAGGCTGCGTGTGCTTGTGTGTGGGTCAACAACAGGGTCGGTTTGCCAATTGACAAATTGTGCGTTTATTGTGAGGCTCCGGTCCAGAGAGAAGTTTGCACAATGTGACAAAAGTGGGCCAAAGAGGGGGGAAGTGAGTTGTTTCAGAGCTCTAAGTGGGCTCCTCTCAAAGCTGAAGTTTAATAGTTCTTCCCTTGCATAAACTTGCAGAGTAGCTGAACTCAATATTGAATTCAACTCCTTAATGGTTTACTTAGAATGTAAAACAAAAGACGCCCCTTTTTCTTTTACAGGAAGCTTCAAAAGATAACAGGCACTTTAAGATAATAATGGTCTAAAAAAGCAAACACTATTTTCTTTGAGTGTTTTTTTGAAAGGGCAACGTGGAGTTAAAGAGAGTAGCTCATCTACACTATGTCCCTGTCTCTGTCTCTGTCTCACACACACACACACACACACACACACACACACACACACACACACACACACACACACACACACACACACCACATACACAGTTGGCTGTTGTTGGCTGTGACTGGGGTGCTGTGAGGAGAGTGGGGCTCAGTGCGACCAGGCAGAGGCCAGTGTTGCAGGCAGGCAGGCAGTGGAGAGACTGTTGAGCCGCAAAGACGTGCCCAGAGTGGATAAACCATGCTCACTGAGTGGGATAAAGACTCTGCCCAGGACACAAGATGAAGGTGGAGAGGAAGACCTCCTCTAAAGGCGACAGTTTTACTGACATTCCTCCGCTACTGACGCTCTTTGGCCTCCTCCTCCTCCTCTTTACAGGTAAGCTCAAACATTTGTAAGGCTATCCAGAGAATAGTAGATAAAGAATCTCCCTGAGACTGTGCTATCTTTCTGACGGCAACAAAACAAGTGGGCCTTTTATTTAAATTGTTATGTTCTGGCAGATTATTAACAAGCAAAGAAGAACCTGACTGGGTCCATTATCAGTTATTATCATTTCAATGGATCTGTTTTTGTGTGTCACTTTAAAAAAACAAATCAAATCTCAAAGTAAAGTTTATCTGGGTTAAATTAGTCGCTGATGTTTTTTCTTGTTCTTGTGTTTCATGGGCGACGGCTCAATGGATTCGTTCATGGGTGGTGCTCTCTATAGTGCCCCCCATCAGTGGCCACTGTACGAGTAGGTGTGCACGAAGGGGACGTGTAGGTTAAGTGTGATGATATTAAGTTTTGTGCAGAGCTGGTGAACAGGGCAGAGTGTGGGAAGCTTTCTTTTTAAAGAGTTCTTTTTAAGGGTTAAAGCGATCTCATAAGTTTAGTATGTTAAAAAGTGTGTGATTTCTATCACCGTACCAGGGGCCCAGTTACCCGGCAAGGCCAGTTTTGGGTGAATCACTGGATCCAGTGTCTATCTCCAACTTCCCCGGTGACAAAGACTTACTCACTCTCTTTCTCTCTCTGTCTCTTTCTCTCTCTCTCTCTCTCTCGCTCTCTCTCTCGCTCTCTCTTTCTTCCTCTCCCTCTCTCTCTCTCCTTCTCTAACACTCTCTCTCTTCCTATCCCCTCTCTCTTCCTATCCCTCTCTCTTCCTCTCCCTCTCTCTCTTCCTCTCTCTCTCTCTCTCTCTCTCTCTCTCTCTCTCTCTCTCTCTCTCTCTCTCTCTCTCTCTCTCTCTCTCTCTCCCTCTCTAACACTCTCTCACTCTTTTCAAGGGAGGAAACTAGTTCCAACAATCATGCCCTTTGTCTTATTGCCTTGGCAACCCCTGTCAGGCGGACCAAATGGTTACTACGGCAATGAGGCGATGCCCTGCTAACTGCCTCACAGCAAAGAATAGTGAACAGTGCAGACTCTCTCTCTCCTCCCTCTCTTCTAGGTTGATCTTTCCATCACTGAGGCCCTAACAGTAGGATGCCCCTCACAGGCCCGCAGCCAATGTTTAGACCTCCATGTGTCCGGCCTCAGCTGAGTTATAGAAACCTCCACTGTGAACATAATAGCTTTGCTGTGTTTGGTTTCCAAGACAGGGCTCTTCTATAAAGGATAAAATGTGACTTACACTATAATACTTTATCCCTGTATCCCTACGGGAGATGGAGGATAATTGGGGAACACAAATCAAAATTAGAGTATTACTTGTTCACTAGGAGGGCTCATGAGGAATTCCTGGGGGGAGTTTCTGAGAAACAGATCAGTGATTAGTACAGAGCAACGTGCGTGCATCTGCGTTTGTTTGCGTGCGTAGCATACAGTCAGCTGACTAATGGCTGTTATTCATCAACCAAGAAAAAAAACATTTTGGGCAAAGTCCTAAAGAGTGAGAGCCCTTTGTGACAACCTCAAGGTATAAAAAGAAAAAATGTACTTGAGCTGCTCCTCTTATGAAATAAATAATTTCATCCATATAGTTTTAAACATTATTTTTTTTGCTTTTACTAATCTGAACTATTAAAAGTCAGTAAGGTGGAATGGATTTTACAGGAAAGATGATGATTTTTTTCCACGCTTGCTGTTTTAGACCCTCTTGCATCTTAGCATTGTGTCGTGGGTTTAGTGATCTTGTCAAAACATTACAAGCAAAGTAAATCAGTAATTAAAATAAGATTGACTTGTAAAATTATAGCTGCATCGACGTGTCAGATGTATTGTAATGTTGTAAGTGTGTACAATGTGTTTTGCAGATAAAACACTGCAATGAACAAGGGACTACATAAATCAAATAAATTGAGTAAAAAGTACAAATGTTTAATATATAATAAACAGTGATCGAATTAGTTAGGTGGAATTATTACTATTAAGTCTAAAACAAAAAGGAGATAAGTTAATATTGTGCTAACACTGAGTAAATGTACTTTGTTATTGTACATGGCCATTGTATCCATGCTCATTTGCTGCTCTGATGTCTCATTCATGTTTTGTTTGTTCTTGTAGTAATAGTAGTAATTAGTGTAGCAGTAATTAGTGTGTTATTGCATAAGTCCTCCATTGTTTCACTGTGTGTGAATAGTTTTGTCTAATCTCTGCTTGCTGGTGGAGCATCAATATCTGCAAACTTACTCTGTGTCCCCCCAGCAGTCCCCCTTAGTATCTGTGTATTCCTCTCTATCTGCTCCTCAGTTTAGGACCTCACTACCTTCTCTTTGCCTTTTTCTCCAGGTGAGGTGTCAGCGGTGAATGTGACCAGCCAAACCCAGGTGGTGAGGGGCTCGGTGGGAAAAGAGGCCCTCTTGTCAGTCAGCTACTCCAGCAGCAGCTCGGACAAGCCTGTGATTAAGTGGCAGCTAAAGAGGGACAAAGAGAAACCTATCACTGTTGTGCAGTCCATAGGAACAGACATCATAGGGAACCTGAGGCCGGAGTATCGCAATCGTATCCTGGTGTTTGAGAATGGGTCACTGCTGCTTCACAACCTGCAGCTGTCAGACGAAGGGGCGTACGAAGTCGAGATCTCCATCACAGATGACACCTTCACTGGAGAACGCTACATTTCGCTCACTGTGGATGGTATGCAGTATGACCTTCCTTTTAAAGAGCTGGCTTCTCTCAATATATGTGCAATCAGAGCAGGGCACTGGTGAGGAGTTATGAGCTAAAAGAAAATCAATACAAGTTGAAAATACATGATCTTGCCCCAGAGAGTGTACTGGAGTTTGGTTTTTCAGAACACGATACAGAGTGATTCACAGTGTTGGTGGTGTTGTTTTCAGACACTAACCGGGATTCCACTTGTTATGTTCTTATATAACTCGAGGTCAACCACCCTCTCATATCTTTGAATATTCAATCTCAAGCCCCCTGTGTGTCTTTGTCCTGTCGTCCCTCCTCAGTCCCCGTGTCCAAACCTTACATCCAGATGATGGCCTCGTCTGTCCTGGAGTACAGCGAGCACTTTAACCTCCACTGTTCCCACGATAACGGCACAAAGCCCATCTACGGTTGGCAGAAGGGAGGCAAGGTGCTGACCAATGACACACGTCTGATACTTTCACATGACCAAAAGGTGCTGACCATCTCACGCGTTGGGATGTCAGATGATGACATTTACGCCTGCACAGTGGAGAACCCCATCAGCAGCACGAAGAGCATGCCTGTCAAGCTCACTGTCTACAGTAGGTGGCATGTTACACCGGTAGGATCTCAAGTTGTTTACAATAAGGATGAAGAGATGATGGTATAGTAACATCGAATGGGAAGAATTCAGATCCTTTACTAAGTAGAAGTGGCAACTACTTTACTACAAGTAAAAGAACCGTATTCAAAATTGTACTCAAGTAAAAGTATTATCAGAAAATAATTACTTAAAGTGTCAAATGACATGCAGATTGACCTTGTCAGTGTTATATCTCATAATATTGAGTTAGTGTTACTGAAACAATAAACTGTAAGCAGCATTTTAATGTTGCAGCTGGTTGAGGTGGACCTAATGTCCTACATTGTAGACATTAAGTTGGGAAGGTTAGGGTATTTAATGAGATAATAATGGGTTTTGTAAAGAGAAAGCTTAATCTGCGAAATAACTAGTAGCTAAAGCTGTCAGATAAATGTAGTGGAGTAAAAAGAACAATAATTCCCTCTGAAATGTAGTGTAGTATCAAGTTAAGTAGCTCAAACTTGTACTTAAAAACAGTACAAAAATTCAATATTATATTCCAACATTGGTGTGTAGGCCTAACAAATACAAACAAATACAAACAAATACAGAAATCATTATGGAAACAAAAAAATGTTTAGCTTGTTGTTCAACAACTACTCATTTTCAGTAGACCGCAGGACCAATTATCATCTCATGCTAACCCGTTCACATGCACGCCTGTCTCTCGAACAATGTTGTTTACAACAAGTGCAAATCCGGGCTGAGAGTGCAGCAGAGTTGGCCCAGAGCGGCTGTTACTGGGCGCCAGCATAGGGCCACATGTCGGGCTGAGAGAGAGGGAGAGGCAGTCTAAGCCAATGAATAGGCAGTTATTTATGAGGAGGGAGCAGAAAAAGAGGCAGGTGGAGAGAACGTTTTGCCTCAGTGGAACTCAGTAATCCTGACTTCATTATTGCTGTACCATGATGTGTTGCATGAAGAGACAGCTACAGGCCCTCAAACGGCACTCTATTCCCTCTGCTTGCAAGTCTAAAAGTGACTAACCTAATGTGCTACTTCACTGCACAGTATTCATGCCAGCACACTCAAAAGACTTGGCAAGCATGTAACAAATAAATAAATAAATGTTCCATATCCTGGCCATGTTTCATGTTAAGAAAGAAAAAAGGATGTTCTAAATGAACAAAAAATGTCTCCATGAAGATACGCTTTCATCTGCAAACTTGACTTTTCCACTGACAAAAGGGAAACATAGGAATATATTAATAGAGGTTTTGCATACAATATATTTGTAAAGCAGGTCAAGCTTTGAAGTTATATGTGAAACAAAAGTACAATTTAGTAGTTTGGTGAAAGGGAAACTACATTGCCCTGCTGCTATTGACACAAACCTCTCCATCTTTCTTTCTTTCTTTCTTTCTTTGTGTCCTTGTATACCTCTGTGTATCACTCTGGTTTAGGACGGAGCTCGCTATACATCATCCTGTCCACCGGGGGCATATTCCTCCTAATCACCCTGGTGACAGTGTGTGCCTGTTGGAAACCATCCAAGTGAGAACTACTCATTCTTCTCCGTCCTCTTTTCCCTCCTCTCTCTCTCTCTCTCTCTCTCTCTCTCTCTCTCTCTCTCTCTCTCTCTCTCTCTCTCTCTCTCTTTCTGTCCCCCCTCTCTTTCTTCCTCTCTCTCTCGTTGGCTTTGATATTGCACTTGAGGATGTGACTAGAATCTTAAGTAGCTCAAAAGTCTCATTATACTGTGAACATTTTGTGAACAAGTAATAAACACAGTGACCTGTAGCCTGTGTGAACTACCATTTAAGCACCAAGGTTTAGATGTTTTTTAAATGTGTTTTTTCCTGCCGTAGAAAGAAGCATCAACCCATCCCCCAAAGAGCGCCCATCTATTTGGAGCAGAGTGAAAATGGCCATGATGGTGAGCAACACTTTTATATTTGTTTTTATATTGTAATTAACCTTTAAAATGACACTTAATAATGATTTGATTTGCACAGTGGAAAGTTATTTAGTCAGCCGAATTACATTAGATACTTTATTATTGCCAACAGTGTTGGTGGTAATGTTTTTATTGCAGCATGGTAGCCAAGTTCCAGTTGCATTAATTAACTTGCAGCAGCTTCATATGCAAAGCACTGTATTTTTCTGACTGTATTATAGAATCACAGTGTATTACTAGAAATAAGTGTGCAGTTCATTGCTGTATTCTTGTAAATGTACAACACCAATCCCCTATGTCATTCAATACTAAAGTTTTATACGTATGTTTTGCAGTTGATGTTGTTCCAAAACCAACTACACTTGGTCGAAGGAGTCCAATGCCTCTTTATGTCCTCAATGAAGATGTAAGTCACTCACAGCACTCACAGCAATTTTTGTATTTTCATACTTCTTGTAAATATATTTTTATTTTACTTTATAATAGTTCTTACAATAGTTTATTATAAAATATTCACCTTATTAAATTTGTATCTCTTACTATGTTTATGTATGCACCATTATACACCAAAGCAAATTCCTTGTGTGTGTAAACCGAATTCTGATTCTGATGTGTGTCTTCATCTTGTTTCAGGAGACTCTGGAGCGTTTGGAAGAATGTTCTGGCAATGTTGTCGCCCAATCAGAAATAATCATCCCTACTGCCTATGCTCCAGTCCTTCCCACCTCCTCCAATAGATCTGAGCGGCCCGTCTGGTCTGCTCCACGCAGATACCCACGCAGCCCCTCTCCACTGGCACAGCCTCTCCCACAACCCCTTCCAGGTCCTCCCCTACGCCCTATCCGCTCCCCTGCTCACTCCCCATCTTCATCTCCACGCAGTTTCAGCCCGATAAGAAAAGTCCGTGCACCAGTAGGCATCCCAACCAGCCACCTCCCTGTAGAGGCAGAGTGTCAAGACCCTTGTGTCACACACATGACTCAATGTCCATCACCGCATTGACAACTGCTTGGATGTATGTTTTCATTCTGTGATATGTAAAGTACATGTGTAGTTAGTTGGTCTCCTGTTGCACCCTGCTACGAGGGTAATGGATTCGATGCACTAGGATAAGAAATGAGTTCACTTTCAGCTAACTCTTTGTCTTCATATGCCATTATTTATCATGTATTTCTCTATGGCTATGCACAATGTTTCTGTAGTCTTTTGATGATATCCTGTCATATGAAAAATGATATTCTGTCCACCAGCAGTGTGTATGATGCTGAGACAGTAAAGATTTTCCAACTCTGGTATATATTTTGCTTCTTGATGAATTATACATTTTCCTTGGAACTTTTGATAAGAACCTGTATGTAAGTAAGTTAATAGTTTTGGGTTTGGACGTTTTGTTTTTTTGTTTTTTAACAATTAAACCACAAAGTGTATTCTTATTCAACATTAGGTCACTGTATAACTTAAGGTAATAAAAAATGTTTAAATAGTTTGTAGTTTGTCATCAATTTTGTAACATTCCCCACCACAAGTCAGCTAAAAGAAACATTAATTTACAGTATAATTTGTATTATATTTGTATCAGTGTTTCCACAAAGTAGAATACTGAGTAAAATACCTTCTCTTGTCTTTGTGAGGGAGCTCAATGTGATCTGCCATGCTTGAGTACGAGCGTAATTCCTTTCTAGTCCATTAGATGTCGCCCACACATTTCTTTAAATACTGCTTTTCAAGGTGCACTTGTCAGGAAAAGATTTACTCGTAATTTAACTATTTTAATCCATAAAATGTAGCGGTTGACGTATAACATTTTGGAGTATATTGTGCACAGTTATGATTTATGCTTTGCATGGCTTACTACTGTTTTGCCCTTTTGCTTTACCTAAAGACGTCATTCCTGAACTGCTTGATTTATGGCAAAGTGCCTCTTCCTCTTACATTTCTTGATATTACTTGAAAATCAGGATTAAGCAGAGCTTGAACCCATAGCTCTCTCAAAGTCATAAACTGCAACAGGAAAAAGACCTCTCACATATTGATGCATCAGTGTTATCAGTATTAATGTATTATTGATTTCATACTTTAAGTACATTTAGCTGATAATGCTTCTGTTAAGTATTTTGAATGCAGAACTTTTTAAATGAACGTATTAATCTTTTAATTTAAGATCAAAACACTTCTTACACAACTTCTGTTGAAGGATCCTGCTCTGTTGCTCTCAGTAACGTGAATTTTTCCTTTTCCAAATGTAAGGTCTAAAGTTTGACAGTGCTGTGATGTTTGGGTTTACAAAAATAAAATGACCATGAAAATAAATTAAATTAAATTAAATGCATCAAGACAGGTCATTGTCTCCTCCACTTCCTAAGTATGGGCTAAAAACCGAATTTGAAGTATTTGAATTGCTCAATGTAATACTTGCATTGAACAACTGAACCAGAATAGCTTCATTTCAAATAGGATGTATTCATTTGGAACTGAATTCCCAAAAACTTGAGACCTATATCTGCAAGGCATGCTTTCTCCCCGAAAGGCTACTTTGGGTTAGCGCTTATTCTTGCTTTGTAAATAAACTGCCTATTTATTACTTTTAAACGTGTCTGGTTTCCCGACTTTGTCTCAGCATTTGAGCCGAGCTGTGACAAAAACAGATTGCTCCCTGCGCGCGGGCCGCAAGGCAGACAATAAAATGTCTAACAGTGTTGTGAGGTAGTAGCTTGTGAAAGAGTGTACTAATGCACACAAACACACGCACACAAAGTGGCCTGGTCCGCCACTATTATCAGGATAATGTGTTCCTTTCAGAGGTCCAGCTGGACGTCTTTTGTCCTGAAGATCTGCATGATTTTATTTAGCGCTTTTATCCTGAAATGTATCTTCCGTTACTGAAGGTGCGATGAGTCTTGTGACTAAATAAGCAAATCAGATCCGCCTGTTTGGATCTGTGCTTTGCCGCCTTTGTTCTATTTGAAACACAATTTATTCCTTGGCACACTGATTCATGAATACACATACTGCATCACGGGCACACACAAGCACAGATGAGTCAGCACACAAACATGTGCATAATCATTCTCGGCTTACAGTAAGTGGAAAGATAAATCTTCTAAAACAATGAAGGTGATGCATTTTTATTGAGCTTGGAAATTTCTTTTAATGGTACATTTTTACATATCACACAGTCTACATATCCCCTTATGCTTCACCTGCAGCGTGGACTGAGGAGCCTGGAAGCTTCCAGGCAGTAATTAGACTCTGGAGAGCAGGGTCACATCCGTGTGCGTAGACCATGTGTGTATGTGGCTTATGTAGCTGTAAACCGTGGGGAGTAGATGGCCTTTGAGTTGAATACAGATGATGTATGATGCTCTCCATCTCTAATTAATAACCTCTTCCTACTGCCTGGTCGAGTCTTGTCACTAATGTCCTTGTTCACACCAGCCTGTTGATGTGAAATTCACAGTACAGGAGAGTTACTTATCTTTTTTAAGGTTAATGGACAAAAGAGGGTGGCGATGATGTAATGGGCTGATTGTACGCCTTTGAAACAGAACACCAGAAGGCCGAGAGTTCAATATTAGCAAGGTACTTAACCCTGAGTGGCTCCAGGAGGACTGTCCCTGTAGTTAGTTCACTGTAAGTCGCTCTGGATAAGAGTGTCTGCTAAATGACCTGTAATGTTATAAAGAGAAGTAAAGAGAGTCCTCCCAGTGTCTCCTCTGATCCACAGTCTTTCCTCACTGTCACATTTTGCCTGACATTCTCACAACTTGTAACACTTCATATTTACTTAATATACCATATCATTTACTTTTACTCAATCTATTTAATTTTGTCATTCTGTTTTTCTATATTACAATTGTACAATTGCTACTTCTGTCTACTTCTGTCACACATACTGTCTGTTTGTCATGCAGTGGTGAAAACCAAGTACTGTACTTAAGTACAAGCTTTAGTTACTTGTACTTTACTTGAGTATTTCCACAGAGGCACTTTTTACTCCACTGCATTTATTGCTATAGTTACTTGTTACTTTTCAGATTATACTTTAAAACATTTAAAACATAAGGATATAAAATGCAATGCATTGCTAAATATGAAACCAGTGGTTCCTAATCCTTTTTGACTTGTAGCACCCTACAAAAAGCAGAATTGGATCCTCTTTATCATGTTTCAGATGTCTTTGACTTGTTTTCAGTTCCACCAAAGAGACATTTCCTCTTTAAACATTGTTGATAGTTTCATATAAAAAAAATAACTGTTTTGGGCCCAAAGAGGTCAAATTGTCCAATCTTTCACAATAAAAAAAAGCAAAGATCAGAGAATCATCCAAAGAATTAATGAAGATTTGTGTAGCCGGATTTTGTTTATTCTTCTTTTCTACCCCATTAATCTAACCCTTAGATTTATCTTGTGACTCTTTGGAGGGGAACCGAGCCTACCACTGGATAAAAATACCTCTCTAACTGTATACAACATGTTTGAAACTAGCTCCACCTCGACCAGCTGCAACAGGAGAAATGCCTCTGACACATTGATGCATCAGTGTTATCAGTATTAAATATAATAATATATCACTTATATGGGTCATTTTATTGTTCATACTTTCAGCACATTTAGCTGATAATGCTTCTGTTAAGTATTTTGAATAGAGGACTTTTTAAATGAATGTATTAATCTTTTAACTTCTGTTGAAGGATCCTGCTCTGTTGCCCTCAGTAAGATGTCTTCCTTTTTTTTTTTCTCAAAGAATTGTTCCTTTTCTAAATGTAGGGTCTAAAGATAGATAGTGTTGTGAGGTTTGGGTTTACACAAATAAAATTGCTATGAATTGAAATGAAATGCATCAGGACAAGGTCATTGTCTCCTCCACTTCCAAGAATTCTAAATTGTTGCTAAAAATAAAATGCGTTACAAAACCTTCTCAAGTGTTCTGTTGAACTTGTCTGACAAAACCATCTGCTAGACCTGTCCTCAACAATGAAGTGAATAAGTGGTCTGGGGAGGGAAACACACACACACACACACACACACACACACACACACACACACACACACACACACACTCACACACACACGTACATAGAAAAAACAAACCCAAATACATATCAAGTGAATATAAAACACATTCATACATATGTACATATAATTCATTACTTATGTAACTCAGTGGCTGACACAAAGAAAACAAGCCTCTCTTGTCCCACTGATAAGATACAATCTTCCATGTGTCGTTGAGCGCTGTAATCAGTGTTTTGTTTGTGCCTTTTAGGCCAGTAAAATTGTTGTTTTCAACAGAACACTGGGATAATATAATTTTCTAGCCGTATCTCTATCAGATAGCTGCGTAGTAAACAATTTATGTTCAGTATTTGATAAAGGCATAATGCTTTTATGTTTTTCCCCCCTTTGAAATACAGCGATTCAGACTATGTAGATAAGAAGTGTGTGGCCAGCGCAGGTACAATCATTACACCACTCAAGACATTAGGGTTGTCTCTTTTTTCTCCATAGTAACTGTCCCCTGGCAACCATTCAGAGTGCTGGTTATATTCATAGTACTCCCTCACACATACCCACCTTCTCCATCACTCACATCCTCTCTCTCCTCTCCTCTGTAGCGCTCCCTTTGCATATGTGCGTTTGTGTGTCTGCATGTGAGTCAGCATCCTCAGCACCTGGGACATTACCTCCGCTCTCCACAGGGGAAGCTGCTTCGCCGACACTGTGAGTGCTGTTGCGTTTCGTCAATTAGTTTGACAGTGATTTTTTAAAATTAATTAAATTTGTATAATCATGTTTTTTGTTTAATTGAAAGAAAAAGTTGTAATTTTTGATTAAATCTTGAAAACTGGCTGTGTATTATGGGGAAATAATACACGTAAACGTTATTTTTTTGTATATTTTTCATGTTTTGTATTTGTATTCCTGTTTTTATGTTTTTTACGTCTCAAAGTTGGAGATTGGCAACAGCAAGATCTTAAGAATTATGTCATTTCAAATCTGCCGACAGAAAACTGAGCATGATGCTCAGCTGTTGCTTTTCTTATCTTCTTTATTCCATGTTTTGTTGTTTTTATCAGGCGTTAATGCACAGTCAGCTGTATCTGCATAAACGCACCAGAAAGAAGCGTGTGTTCTCCAATTATTTGTTTCTCTTGCTCATCAGGTTTGCCGATCAAGGCTTCGAGCCACAATCTTTGCGGGTGTGTAAGAGAGGAGAGGGAGGTCAACATGGGCTCCAGCTCCTCCTCCTATGCCCCTAAAACCGTTTACCTGGATGTGGATGGGAAAGTGCAAAAGGTGGGTCTAATGCCAGTGGGAATACAGTATTTCTGGGATCTTTTTTTGTAGTTTACATTGTTACATTGTTCAGTTTAAACACATTTTCAAATGTGTTTCTGCTGTGTGTAATGGGCTCTTTTGTCTACAAAGTTATGCTCTTTTTTTTAACTCACAAATAGTGTCATATACTTTAAATAGGATAAGAAATACATGGAAACATAGAATAAATGTTAAAAGGCACATGTGCTCATTTTTGTATTGCTCATTTGTATTTTGGACTTCTACTAGAACATGTTGACATGCTTTAACGTTAAAAAGAACACATTATCTTTCTCATACTGTCTGTCTGAATATACCTGTTTTTACACTCTGTCTGAAACGCTCCGTTTTAGCGCCTGTCTCTTTAAGTCGCCTTCCTCAAAAAAGCCCAGTCTGCTCTGACCTTTGTAAAGGTAGTTCTCAAGCCGTGGGTGGGGATACTCACATGGCTATATTTTAATGAGCCAGCATGTGACATAGGAAACGGGCCCAAATCTAAATGGCTTGTTGAATCATGTGTCTTCTAGCAGTCCACATAAAAATGACTGGGTTGTCTTTGTTCACAGTTTTAGGGTTGGTAGGGACTCCAGATACCCGGATGCATGTGCACAAGCACTGAAAACTGTCAACCATAAAGGTTGTTGCAAAAGTATATCTACAGTATAAACATAAAGACAATTGTAAATTTGTTATCTAATTGTAGTCAATTAAATATATTGATTAAATCTACTGGAATTACTGTTGTATGGAATATTGGAAATCCAATCCAAATATCTTTAAATTCATCCACTAATTTAACATTATTATTTATTTATTTTTTCAAGAATTACACATTTAAAAGTAGACTTAATTATAAAAAACAACCGTAAACAACTTTAGTTATGGTAATTAATTATTATTCCCCTTCTCGAGCCACATAGCAGGTATTCCCAGTGGGCTAACCTCACCTGAGGAGATTAAACATGATGCAGAGCAGCTATCCTTACAGGTGTTACTGTCAGAAGCAGACACCTGTTGTTAGCAGCTTACAACAACCACATTTAGTGACGTAGAGTGCTTCAAGTAGAGAGCTGGCGGTGACACATGTCTGTTCAACAGCCCCGAGCCCCGAGCCCACAGCCTGAGTTTGAATGTTTGTCTGCTACACCTGCTCCCCTTCAAGATGTAAGATTACATGCTTCGCACATGGACTACATGCCCACTCTTTGCTGTTAGCATAGACACACTTTGTAATCTCTACATGTACCATAGTAAATCTTGTAAACTGGTCTGGTTGCATGACAGGCGTGGATAATGTTGCTAAGAGCTCCGTGAACACTCACACTCCAGCTGTCCTTTTCTTTCTCTCATTGGTCTCTCTCATTGGACTGGATCTTATTCAACCATAAAACGAGCCGACCCTTACTTTACGTTCCCATGTGACTCGGTTGTCTAAAAAACACATGAAATTTGATAACCTTTCCACCCTGTCAGAACACTGAGGTCTTATATCAAAACCACAGCAGCTGTTTTTGTGCAGGTGTGCCTTTTGAATCCACACAGAAACAGATTGCACTTTGTTGGATTTATGGGTCACAGAAGAGGATTTCTCATGAACGTGTGACATGATAATAAATAATACCTTCTATCTATGGATATGCACATTTTCTACTACTTTTAAATATTTCTTTTTTTTATTGCTATGGCAGGTGTGTATGGTATGTGAGCTTGCGTGCATGTGTGGAATGTTAATGTGTAAATGTAAAATGTGTCGTACAATTGTGTGCAATGACAATAAAGGCACTCTATTCTATCATTCCCATTATATGTGTATGAATTATTAAAGAATGCGTTTACCTCACAGGTGGTGTTCAGTCGGCATTGCAGCCCATGTGACATCAAGGAGCTTCTGTGTACCTCGTCTAACATTCCCAGGTTTGTTGTGTTGTTGTTCTCTTTAACCGCACATACGCTTGGGTACTTTTTAAGCGTACATTTATTTATTCACATTATTATTATTCGTACTCCTTATCTGTGTCCCTGTGCATACTTGAAAATGGCTTTAGAACTATTACATGAAGCTGCACAAAAATTCCATACAATACAGTAACATTATCATGCAAGCAGCCACGCACAAACAACGAGCACTTGCATGTAATATTCAGACATACACACTGTATTACCCAAGCATATCAAAGCAGACACTGATACATGATAAAAGCAAGATGGAGTCATCATCTGCGTTTAGTTCTGTCTTGTTTTATTGAGGAGAATAAACTCAATTCAGCAAGCCAAAGTCTTTACTGACTCCCTTTTGTAATATAAAAGAGATAATATATTCTAGGCACAAAGTACATATGCAGCTTTGTGCATAAAAATAACATTTTCTGTTTGTATTATGTCTCACCACTGGGGGAAAAAGTCATTTTCAAAATACTTTATAGCTTGAGAAATAGTGCAAGATATTAAAGGGAGTGAATCAAACTCAGTATATTTCTACTTTTCTCCCTTTTCCGCTAAATCCTCTCGTCGCAGGCACACTGCCATCATGATGGTGGACCCAGAAGGAGCCTTGGTCTCCATGGATCCCACCATGCCCCCCAACTCTCCTAAGTAACATACCAACATTAACACATTGTAGTTCTATAGAAATCCCATATTTACATTTAACTTGTGTAAACTTCTTTCTAAATCTCCATCCCATTTCACTAGTTTTTTTTCATAGACTCTTTATAAATTGAGATTGAGATGTATATATATATTTTTACCTTGGAAACAGTAATCAACAGAATAATCTGACCACAAGATTAATTGAATAGCTGGTACGGAGCTTTTGCTCACACATAAATAACAGCTAACTAATTACATTAAGAAAGCAATGTAAAGAAATTGTTAAACTCATGTTGAGAAGTATAATAGAAGAATAATAACTGCTCCTCTGATCTCCTCACAGCTCTCTGTACAAAGTTGTCCCTCTGTCTACTGGTCAAGTTGGAGGTAAACTGTCATCAACAGCTTTATTTTATTTTCACTCTAACAAGCTCACAAACACATAGAGTCATGCGTCATCAACACATCTACTGTAAAAGTAATAATGAGCCTGAAAATACAAAACTTGACAATGTGATTGCTGTTCACAATGATTTATCAGGGGTGCATTTGTGTCTGCAGAAAAGGAAGACATGTTTCAGAACGTGTTGACCCAGGTGGCTGATCAGTTCAGCAGGTAACGCCTCAGTTGTTGATGTTATGTTGTGGCTACCCTTCCCCACCCTCACACATACTACACACACATACCTGACACCAGGGACTTACAATTATTTTTACAAGCTTCAACCCATAGAGTCAAGTTAAATCACACAAGTTTTTGTTGCCTTTGTTGTTAATTCTTTAGGCCCAATTCCAGTTTTATTTTTGCCATTATGACCAATGAACCATGTGAAATATGAGGGAGTTATCATTGTCTATTCTTTCCTGTCTCAGAGCCTTTCGCATCAACGAGTTGAAGACTGAGGTCACCAACAGGCTAGCAATGCTGGAGAAGAGAGTGGAATGTAAGTTGTACCTTTTATAGATAGTTTACTCAGGAAAATCCCTTTCTAATGCAATACAACCTGAGATGTATAATAAAACATGAAATACATAAACTGTGATGAAGCCAAACTGTGATATTTCTTCTTGTCATCTCGTTTCAGTGGAGGGCCTGAAGGTGGTGGAGATTGAGAAGTGTAAAAATGATCTGAAAAAGCTACGAGATGAGATGGCTTCAAGAGGTTGCAGGTGAAATGAATAAGAAGTTAGACATTATATACATCCTACTAGATATCAACCGAAACCAAATTATGTCAAACTAACATTTTTCCATTTCTTTCCTTTTAAATTCAGAGTAAACTGTACATGCAAATACAACTTCGATGATGGGAAAAAGGTCACTCCTAGACGAGATGTCTCCAATTACCCAAAGGTATGTCCGTCTATTATGTTATTACTATCGGACAAAGCTAACTACATGAATCTGATGGCCTTGTTTATTTGGCATATACAGTACACACTGTCTCAGGAGACTATTGAAGCGCTCAAGAAGCCAACGTTCGATGTCTGGCACTGGGAACATAACGAGGTTTGTTGAAATAGTCGCTCCGTTACTCAATCAGCCATTTCCATTCCATGTTATCCAAGTGACTGATGTGTGCATTTCTTTTCTCTTCCTTTGTGGCTGTAGATGTTAAGTTGCTTGGAGTATATGTACCATGACTTGGGACTGGTGAAGGAATTCAACATGAACCCCATCACACTCAAACGCTGGCTGGTAAACGTTTGAACTGTAAAGGACAACTAAGCACAGTTTGGATATACTGTACACTGCGATGCGCATTGTGCAGATTCCAAACAGGCTTTACTTAGAATGCAGAGGTGTTGCTAAGTGTAGCCTCAGTGCTCTGACACAGATTACAAAACAGGATGAAAATGCTTCTGATTTAAGAGTCTGCAGTCACACACTGAATGAATAATTCTCTTGTCCTCTAGTTGGCGATTCAGGAGAACTACCGTAACAACCCTTTCCACAACTTTCGACATTGCTTCTGCGTTAGTCAGATGATGTATGGCATGATTAACCTCTGCAACCTCCAGGTATGGTGCATGTGTGTGTGTGTTCATGATTAGGTTCTGAACTATCAAACGCAATTTCTTACAAGTCGTATTTTACCAACCAATGATTGAACATTTTGCCTTTTTTTTGGACAATATGTAATAACACCTTTTTTTTTTACACTGTTGTCCAGGAGAAGATGACTCTCACAGATATGGGCATTCTAATGACAGCTGCAGTTTGTCATGACCTGGACCACCCTGGCTACAACAACACGTAAGACTCCCTATTCTGTCTGCCTATTGACCCCAGTATGTTTTGACATCCTCTGCACAACACTGTTGTCAATGAACTGTGAAACTAGTTCAGCATGGAGAGAGTTAAGGTATGAAAACACGCTGATTCAGATTATCCTGTTTTTTTTGGGTCGGAGGTTCGGGCAGGCGAGACCTCTCTTATCAGGGAAGCTTCATGGGAACATACTATCAATCCCTCCTTTCACCCGTGTCATCCGTCTACCAGGTACCAAATCAACGCCCGCACAGAGCTGGCGGTGCGCTACAATGACATATCTCCGCTGGAGAACCACCACTGTGCTGTGGCCTTCCAGATCCTTTCTCTTCCCGAGTGCAATATTTTTGCAAACGTGGATTCTGAGGCCTTCAAACAGTTCCGACAAGTGAGAGGCACATAGACATTTCTCTCTAGTCTATTTAAGACAAGCATGCTGAGTTTTATCTTAACACTACACAGTCTTGTCACATATAAACATATTACTCTGTACCCTATTCAGACTTTAAATGTGACCAAATGTCATGCAAACAGACTTTCGGTTTTATATTTCCAGGCAATTATCACCCTCATTCTGGCTACCGACATGGCCAGACATGGAGAGATACTAGAATCCTTTAAGCAGAAAGTGGACAGCTTTGACTTCACCAACGAGGAGCATGTGACATGTGTATGTATTCAATCACGTTGCATCTCCACCTGACATCAGCTGTTCATGCGCATGCAAGACGTGACCTCAACACAAGCAGGGCTTTATCTGTTGAGAGTACTGTGATCAGCGTTGGCCAAATGGATTGTATTAGTGTAATTGGGAAAGTAGTAAGATCTTTTATGTGTGTTGTTGTTGACGATGAATAGACTCCTTTATCCAGGGTTTTGTGTTGCATGTATGTCTGTGCGCGTGCGTGTGTTTTCAGCTGAAGATGGTTTTGATCAAGTGTTGTGACATTTCCAACGAAGTGAGGCCAACTGAGGTAGCTGAGCCATGGGTGGACTGCTTATTGGAGGAGTACTTCATGCAGGTGACCAAATTCTTGGAAATCCATTATTAATCCACTCTGTCAAACATCCATCATGTCAACTCAAGATGAAGGGGGATGTGTGGTAACACTTTGCATAAAGGTGCACATATTAACCATTAACTAGTTGCTTTTTAGCATGTATATTTAGTTTTATTTTTGGAAGGCTTTTTCTGCCTTTATAAGAATAGCAGATAAAGGACAGGAAAGGGGGAGAAAAGGGGGGACAACATGCAGCAAAGGGCTGCAGGTCGGATTCAAACCCAGGCAGCTACAGTAAGGACTCCGTTTAATTACTTGAGGGTGGAATCTTGTCCATCATAGATCTCACTTTGAAATGGGGAACATATTCTTTAGAAAGACTTAATTTAAAGCTCTTTGCACACTATTAACACCTGTCCTTTTGCGTTTTATTACGTAAGAATAGACCATATTTGTTGAGTGTTGTTAAAGGACAATGACTATTCTTGTTGTACAACCATTTTATAAGGCAAAGCATATATATGCATGTACAACAATGTCCTTACTATCAATAAGCAGTAATAAGGAGGTTATTGAGGGGAAACTCTTAGTTGATGTCCTAGTAGTTGTAGAATGTGGTCATGCAGAATAAAGCATTATAAAGTGTTTTATAATGATAAAGAGCCAATACACTACTAACATGCATTCCAATAAGCAAGTAGTTATGGTTATGTGTTACCACATTTTTACATCATGAGCAATAGCTAAAGGACAATGTGCTTCCCAGAGTGACAGGGAGAAGTCTGAGGGTCTCCCTGTGGCTCCCTTCATGGACAGAGACAAAGTCACCAAACCCACTGCTCAGATCGGATTCATCAAGTTTGTCCTCATCCCAATGTTTGAGACTGTCATGAAGGTAGGACAAACAAAAAACTGTGTGTACAGATATGTTCCTTTACAAACACACACGGATTAACAATTACTGATCTTACTGTGGTGTCCAACAGCTTTTCCCTCAGATTGAGGAAATCATGGTTCAACCTCTGAGAGACTCTCGTGACCATTATGAGGAGCTCAAACAGATTGATGATGCCATGACAGAGGTAGGACTTCTATTATGTTATATTATATTATATCTATCTATCAGCACAGTCAAGCTTTGTTCAAATCCACACATCTTTATGTTATACTCTGTTCAGCTATTTTCAAAAGATCACAAACATGTCAAACTGCATCACCTGTTGCCAGTCACCTGACAGTCTGTATCATAGTGATCAGAGTGAGTTGTGAGGGGAGTTGACACATCAGAGGTTCTGTTAGTAAGAGATGTGAAAACGTTGAAAGAAAAAATATATAATATAAAGGAATAATTATGTATTTTGGGAAATGCGATCATTCACTTTCTTGTTGAGCGTTAGATGAGAAGATCAATCCACTCACTCATCTGTCTCATCTTAGATCATCTTAGATATAAGGCTATAGATCGTGTGCATGTGACGTCACGCTTATTTCCCAACCCGGAATTCAGCCATCTTGGTTGTATAATAATAATAATAATAATAATAATAATAATAATAATAATAATAATAATAATAATAATAATAATAATAGTAATGTAATAAGTGCTACAGAGTAAAAACGATGAGCAAAATATACATTTAAAAAAATAAAATAAAAACATTTGATAGACAGACAGGTGACAGAGTGTGTTTGTGATTTTGACACTCCCAAGGTGACATGCTCAGTCCTCCCATTGAGATATGAGGTGAACCAGTTTAGGGCCAAGTGAGAGAGTCCGATTGTGGAGTGAAGACGGTTGAGGAGGATGTCATGATCAACGGTATCAAATGCTGCAGTTAGAACAAGGAGGATGAGGAGAGATGGAGATCCGGCGTAAGCTGTCATCAGCAGATCGTTGGTGACCCTAACCAGGGCAGTTTCTGTACTGTGGCCAGGGGAAAAAACAGACTGGAATTTTTCAAAGAGGTTATTGAAGTTGAGATGGTGCTGAACCTGAGTGGCAACTACTTTTTCTAGCACCTTGGATAGAAATGGCAGGTTGGAGATGGGTCTGTAGTTGGCAAGGACATCTGGGTCTAAGGTGGGTTTTTTGAGGAGTGGTTTGATGACAGCAGTTTTTAAAGGGGATGGAACATGATCAGACTGGAGGGAGTGGTTTATCACTGTAGTGATGAGGGGACTTATGGCACAAATGTTAGATTTGACCAGGGCTGTGGGAAAGGGGTCCAGGGCACAGGTGGAGGGTTTCATCTTTTTGATGATGGCCTCAACCTCTTGCTGTGAGATGTCAGTGAAGCGGCAAAGAGGCTGGGTAGGTCCGGGCTGGGGGTTGACAGTCGGGACTGAGTTGGAGAGGAGAGAGCGGATGGTCTACTTTTTTTCTGAAAAATGCGATGGAGTTGTCACACTGATCCTCTGTGGTGTCTTGGTGTAAGGGAGTTTGAGGTTTGAGGAGATGATTTACTGTGGAAAAAAGTTGCTTGGAGTTGCCAGGGCTATTGTTGATGATGTTGGAGTAGAAAAGTGACCGTGTGTCTCTGAGGGACTTTGCGTAGGCCTTTTGGTGGTCTGTGAACAGCGAGTCCTGAAGCCTTGAGGCGCCGCTCGAGGACACGCCCAGCTGTCTTCATCTTCCGCAGCTCGCAGGTGTACCAGGGGGCTGAGCGTGAAAACATGACTGTTCTGGTTTTGACAGGGGCGTGGAGATCCAGGAGACTGCTCAGAGATTTGTTGTAAAAGTCCACAGATTCATTGACTGATGTGAGATTTATAGCGGAGAGATGCTGGAGATCCGAGGTCATGGTGTCCGGGTTGATGTCTTTCAGATTTCTGAAATGGATTTGACGTTTTGGTTTGGTGTAGGGAAGCAGGACTGGCAGATCCATTGTGATGGCCTTGTGACACACCCAGATCGTAAACAGATAGATTACAGATTATAGATGTAAAGTTGCAAGATGGTGGCGCGCTCAGACACAGCAGCTCACGGCTCTCTGTTTTGGTTGTGCACTGTTTGTTTCTTGTTTGTGTGCGTGAACGCCCAAGTACAGGCAAAATACATATACAGTGGTTTGGACTTATTTTAAATCGGGATGAGTTGTCGCTTTGACATCACAGCCGATTTCCACCGGAATAACAACATACCGGAGGACATAGCGAGACCTCTCAGGTCTCCCTGGATTGTTTTCGGGCCTGTGAAGCACCGCAGGCGCCGGAGTGAGATGAAGCAGAAGCGAGGATGCCGTGCAGGCCTGCTTGCTAGGCTAAGGAAGCGGCCGCACCGACGACCAAGCCTCTTCCTCGCAAATGCCAGGTCCACAAAATCGACGAACTGGAGGTACTATTAGCTGCTAACACGAATGTCTGCGACTGCTGTGTGATGATCATTACAGAATCCTGGCTACACTCGCAGATTCCGGATGCAGCAGTGCAGCTCCCAGGCCGCTCTACCCACCGCTACGGCAGGAACAGCGCTTCCTGTAAGAGCCGAGGGGGTGGTCTGTGTGTTTACATCCACAACGACTGGTGCATGGACAGCAGGGTCACACATACACATTGCTCTCCCGACCTGGAAGTAATGTCTATTATGTGCAAACCCTTTTACCTGCCTAGAGAGCTGACAGGGGTGATAATCAACACTGTGTATACCCCACCTGATGCTAATCTAGCATTGCACTTGACCACCTCCAGAGCTTAATAAATAAACAACAGAGGTCCCATCCCGACGGAGTTCATATTGTAGCTGGAGACTTCAACCATGTATGTCTCAAAAATGTGCTTCCTAAATTAGTACAATATGTACAATGTACCACCAGAGGAAAGAACACACTGGACTGGGTGTATTCTAACCTGAAGCATGCTTACAGAGCGGTACAACTCCCCCATTTAGGACTATCTGACCACCTCTCACTGCTTCTCATCCCAGCTTACACCCCCCTAAGAAGTAACACCAAGCCGGTGGTTAAATATATCAGAACCTGGCCCAAGGGGGCTCTCTCACAACTGCAAGACTGCTTCGAACACACAGCGTGGGACATATTTGAACAGACAGACTTGGAGGAACACACAGAGGCTGTCTTATCGTAGATCAAGTTCTGCACAGACACAGTAACTGTGGAAAAATGCATTCGGGTCTACCCAAACCAAAAACCATGGATGATAAGAGCGGTGCGGTCTCTCCTGAGTTCCCGTGACACAGCCTTCAAGTCGGGGGATGCAGCCCAGTACAGCATGGCAAGGGCGACCCTGAGGAGAGGCATCAAGGCTGCAAAGGAGGACTACAAGGGGAAAGTGGAGGAGAATCTCGCTCATAACAACATACAGTACATTTGGAAGGGCCTTCACCAGCTAACCAACTATAAGTGCAAAACATCTGTCACTACTAGAGCTGACGCCCACCTTGCAGAGAAACTAAACCACTTCTTTGCCCGCTTTGAGGCTAGCAGACCCCCCCACTTTTCTACTATGCCCCTGTCCCTGCATATCACCAGCTCCATACCACCTCCCACCTTTAAAGAACATCAGGTGAAGCAGACGCTGAGGTCTGTGAATCCTGGTAAAGCCGCAGGACCCAATGGAGTACTCGGCAAAGTACTCAAAGCTTGTGCTGACCAGCTTTCAGGGGCCCTGACCAGGATATTCAACCTGTCCCTGTCACAAGCTAGCATTCCATCCTGTCTGAAGACGGCTACCATCATTCCTGTCCCCAAAAAGACACCAGTCAGAGAGCTCAACGACTACAGGCCCATAGCCCTAACATCGGCGGTGATGAAATGTTTCAAAAGACTGATAGCCGACTACATCAAAGCCAGCCTCCCACCCTCCCTCGACCCTCATCAGTTTGCTTACAGAGCTAACAGATCCACGGATGATGCCATCGCCACGGTCCGGATGAAATGGTGGATATCTGTAGGGGGACTGAAATCCACTCTACGTTTTCCGCTCTGCTCAATATGTAGCGATCTCGCGGTGTTTCCCATGCTATTAACACCGAGAGCGTCAGTCCTCTGATGACGCGGCAGACGTGCAACAGTGGTCCAGATGGAAGGAATGGTCGACACAGGCAGGCCAGGGTGGTGGTAAAAAAACTTTCTACGGGAGCCTCTGTGAGTGTAACGAGGTCTGCGTAGGAGTCCAAGTTGTTTGATGGCTGAGATGCACGTTGGAGTTGTGTAGTTGTTGAGACTCAGCAGTTGCGGGATGGATTACTTGGGCATCATGCCAGTAGCCACAGGTTTTAGTCTGGGGCTAGCCGTTAGCCATGGACAGAGATGGAGAACTTTTGGGCAAGGCAAGATGGTTATCCATAGCATGGCAGGAGGATATGAAGCATGTCCAAGCAGCAGTTTAGCCGACAAGCTAGTTGACGGCTAGGTGTGGAGGCAGCGGTCCTAGCCAACAAGGGCTAATCGCACCGGGACAGTTGAAGGGCTGTCCAGGGGATACCTCACAGTAGCGATGGTGAAGCAGTGGTGGACGCATCGTGGCGCACTGGAGGACAGGAAGCTGACCGTAGGAGCTGACTGGCTCGTTGGAAACCGACAGACTGCTAGCTAGCCAGCTAGCGTTAGTTGTCCGGGAGATGTCGATAGCAGTGGAAAGTGCCAGCAACAGGTAGCAGCGGTTATCCAAACACGGTTTGTAATTCAGTAGAATCCCAGTAGAAATGCCGTCAGCAGAAGATATAAGTTAGATGTTTAAAGGTAACATCTAACAACAACAACAACAACAGACTTAAACTAGAACTAGCAGGAGGAGAAGCAGTGAACAAGCAGTGCCAGCGTCCTCTCTCTCTCTGATCTGATATATACAACCAAGACGGTTCACGTGTTAAAGACTAAGATTGAAAGAAAATGCCAACCTTGTGCGCAGTGTATAATTGTGGTAATAACGCTACTCGTGACCCAGAGAAACGATTCTTTAGATGTCCTACAATCATCAAAAACAACGATCCACAAAAGAGGGATAAATTACTGTCTACCGAACGCCGTAAGCTGTGGTTTAGCAACCTAAATAGTAAGGATTTAACAGAAGAAAAAGCACAATTCACCAGTGTGTGTGGCGACCACTTTATATCTAGTAAGAGTTCATGCTAAAGCTATGTTTACGTTTACGTTAGCGAGGATAACATCGTCGCTCTTCTCACTCACATACCACGGCTTGAGCGGTGTATCTTGAGATCTTTGAGAGTGATTTACACGGGCATGAACGAGCACCCTGTTATCTTTCACTGGTTTGGTAAGAAGACTACCAACCCAACCAGAAACAAAGAAATTATAAGCATTTAAGCTCTTGCTTGCCTTCATTTGTGTGTTGGTTGCCCACGACGTTTGTAGCACAAGATAGTTCACAATATCAGGATATTCAATCAGTGGTAATGAATCTAAATCCTCAATATAATCAGATAATAGAGCCCTGCCCTTCACAAAACAGGCTGAGGAGAAACTTGGCAAAGCAAGCAGTAAACCAGGGGTGTCAAACTCAATCACAGAGAGGGCCAAAATTAAGGCATCGTTTCGGGGGTGAAGCTTGGAAACTGTGCAGCGCCCACAGAGTCATACTTTGCCTTGAGTGTGGCGTCACACTGGAGGTCAATCAGCTCCATTTGGATGTTCACATGTGCTGTTTACACGTCAGCTGCAAACGGATTGCTGAGCAGTTCATGCGCAGTTGGGAACACAACGGTGGGGATGGTTTGTCAGTGTTTGTAAACACGTAGTGACCAAAGTTTCCTTAATGCATCCGAGTCTCCCACAGGCCACTCGGCTTGGAACGCTCTCACTGCATCATACATGTCCGTGTTCACACGGCCCTGAAGCTGGAGGTTTAACAGCGAGATGCTTCGTTATGTCGCACAAACAGCTCACATCGGCACTTTTCGTCCCAGAGATATGTGGTGTGTTTCCCTTTGCTTCCAAAAACGGCCAGATTTCCTCACGCAACTCGAAAAATCTATTCAGCACTTTCCCTCGACTCAGCCATCGCACCGCCATGTTCAGAATGTATCTCCTCAGGAAAAGACTTACATTGACTCTTATAAAGTTTCCTGTCTGTGTTACGGTGCTTATTACATGTTCCATCTCCAGAGCTTTACAACACAGCACTTCCTGGTGTATGATGCAGTGATACACCGTCAGCTCACCTGCACAGTTCTCCACCTGCATCTTCTCCCGCATCCTGCACTAATCCGCTCTTTTCATCACATCGCAGGCTCCGTCTGTCGTCAGTCTCGTCAGTTTGTCCCGGGGCAGTTTCATTTCATTCACACATTTAGATACTTCCTCAAATATGGTTATGCCATGCATTGATTTAATTACCAAAACCAGGGGGCCACTTATGATAGAAAAATTATATTTTCTTGCGGGCTGGATATAATTGTGGCCTTGAGTTTGACACCAGTGCAGTAGACACAGAAATGTGCACATAAATTAGATAAATAACATAAGCGTTTAGTTTATTTAATAAAAGAGCACCTGTTCAATGCGAAAAGTGAGTTGTGAATATTAAATAAATAAATATCAGAGGGGGGCGCGGGGTTCCGTTGGGGGGGGGGGGGGGCACAGACAATGGTAGGGGAAACACTGATACCGCTTTTAGTACTCGGAGACGTGATATACTTAAAACTCAATTTTATTAAATATATGGCTCTCAAGGAAATACATTTAAAAATATTTGGCTTTTATGGCTCACCCAGCCAAAAAGGTTCCCGACCCCTGCCTTAGACCCTTGAAGCAACCAGCAGATACTCAAGGACGTTACTGTTCCCAGCCCAGAAATAACCCCCGTAAAACTGTGAATTGACTTATTTCTATTTTAATTTTTATTAAATCTCCACTAGAAAGCAAATAACCATATTTCCCAAAATGACATATGTTTGATCCATAAGGAATTATTCTTTGAATTAAATTCTTACTCTTTGATCCTAGCAA
This sequence comes from Cottoperca gobio, assembly GCF_900634415.1. Taxonomy (NCBI): domain Eukaryota; kingdom Metazoa; phylum Chordata; class Actinopteri; order Perciformes; family Bovichtidae; genus Cottoperca; species Cottoperca gobio. Next base: position 10,536,468 of record NC_041367.1, on the reverse strand, counting down.
AATGTTAACATAAGAATATTATTGTTTCTATGAACAACACTAACTTTTCAGGCAGCCATCATACAGTGAACATTTCATCACATGGAGATACAGTAAACAAGGCTGGGAATAGGACTGATTTGAGACTGCATACACATGCAGTGGTCACAGGCAAAAGTAAAATATCTGCAATGGTCTCAAACATGTTGCTGTGCTTGTGGGGTATACCAAATTAAATAGTTTGGATTACACTGCCAGTCTATCCTTGAAAGTCAGAGTGCAAATAGTTAGAACAACGACATTAATACAGCTTTCCTGTTGTGAGAAAGAGGCATGTAGAGAAAATAAAATCCAAGTCAATCCACACAATGTCAATTAAGCTTTTCACCTGGAGCTACCAAACACTACAATTATGCAATGTGTGTCACATGGGCGGGGTCACACATACATACACACACACCCATCAAACCGCTTGCTAACATAAAGGTGTGTCTTTTGTTCAATGAGGCACATTAGAAAAAAACTGAAAATATGTCATTAGGCGGGAAGAAGAAGTAAACTCTGCAGTGAGTGAGTGCAGTGGTTTCTGTGTAAGTAAAAGCAACTGACTCCTTGGTTGTGCTTTAGTCTTTAGTGTTATTGTCATGAGTGCGCTCTGGCTCTCTCCGGCTTCTCTGCACAGCAACCTCTCCTTCCGTTCTGAACTCTTTCTACAAAAGCCACACCTTTAGGAATGTGCAGCACTTTCATCACTTTGGATTTGCCTTTTAAGTTAGCAACAAGGAGCTCATATCAATTTACTTACAAAAAGGAAAACCAAGGGGGTAATCCTGATTAGTCGGCTCCAGCTAAATTGGTTCAACGTGAGAAATTCTTGGCAAGGGTCTCGGCTGTGTAGAAATTAAAGAGCCTGCAAAGAAAATAGCTTAGAAGAAAGAATCTTTTTTTTCATTTCTGTAATATCATGCCAGAATACGACTTCATTCATTTTGCTGTAGTCACGGCTGAAAACAAAGTGGTGAAATTGTCGCACGTTTGTTTTCCCCTTAAACACCATGTTACCTTGATGAACTCATGAACTGAAACTACAAACCTCTTTTCCGTCATTTTACATTAAACTTCTACATAAATAGGATGAAGTTGCCACTAGACTCTAAGTAAGTTTTGACTTTCCACATAAAGAGGTCAATTCTCATTCACAGCTCTGAGGCTAGTTCAGTCCAATAGCCTTTATCTGTGGTGGACGATAACCACACTGACTTTTGGTGGCCAGGCATGGTTTGTGCTGATCTAGGCACAGCTCTCTCTAAACCTAATTTAAATGTTCTCCTTAGCATCCTGCTGTTTTTCTCTAATTCAAGCTCTTACTTTATCGCAGGGGTCTTCTTTTGTGATCAAACTCAGGAAAGACTTGTGAGGGAGGCCTCGGTAAAGACCGTCCGTGCTGCGTTGTGAGGACACGGCCGATGGGTCAGGAGCAGAAGGAGGAGAAACGAGACTGCTTGGCTACATACTGAACTAAACGTAGATGTCGAGGTGGCATGTTTTGAACTTTGACTTAGACTTTTGCACTGGATGTAACAGACCTCTGTATGTGTATGGTGTTTATGTTATTCTCTCAACTCTTTTGTTTCATAGTGTCTCAAGAGTTCTAAACTAAAACAGTAATTGTATCATTTCTTATTCTTTTTTTTCTAGTAGAAGAATAAAATGCACCAAAGTGGGATGTTTTTGGCTCACTGTAGCAATACATGTTTGATTTGTCTGGTTCACTGGGTGTTTTCCAAAGAATACATCAGCTTTACACCTTAACTTTTTTGTTCACACACAACAAGCAGTTAATTAAACCGTCACATGTCTATGGGTTGTCTCTTACCTTCAATACTTTTCAGTAAAATAAAGCCACATAGGGGTATATGTTGTCCAAAGTGCAAACTTTTAATATCTCACAATAAATGTGAAACTGTGCTTTGTATGTCTGTTCATCTGTCACACACTGTGAGTCTTTATATGTAACATATTTCAGTGTCTTCAGTGTGATTCCGTAGTAAGTCCGTCACTTCATGTAATAGAAAACATTTGAAAACAGCAAAAGTTGACCAAGGTTTGCTAGAGAAAAGCTAAAAATACACTTAATAATTGAATTTAAAACCTAATAAGAATCTTACAATGATCACACAGAGTGAAGCATTGAGTTGGAGCATTGAAGTGAAAACAGACCTGCTGACTGTGTACTTCAATAACCAACGAGTGAAAACATTTGTTAAAATACATTAATTATAATACAACTAACGGACACAAATGAATCCCTCATGTGTGCTTTGTAGACCTCCACCTGACTGGATACCTTATTAAACATGAAAGACATGAGTGACCTTGGAAATAGTAGTTTGACAAAAAATAAATCATCTCAACTATCTCTGGAGCTTTCAGCCGTATAACACAATCTTAATTAGCAGATGGAGTTTGCACGGCTGTCAAGGGCATGTAACTGTTGCCATGCAAGCTCAGTAACTGTTAGGATTTCATCCATTGCAGTTTCCATCCGTTTTGAAATGCTCAATGATTGCTTGTCAACCGATCCATCACCATTACCACTGAGTGTACTCTTGTCGCCGATGAAGACCGTGTGATACAAAGATCCGGGAAATGCTGGTTTTTGTTGTATCACTTTTGATTACTGACATGCGCTGTGAGTGCGCAGAGGCCACAACACACCACAGCCAGTGCCTATTTAGATCACTGTGGATTTTTCAAAAGTTTTTGATTATTGAATTCAGCTCATTATTAACATTCTCACTTGAAAAAAAACTACTTATTGTTGTTTCACATTACAACACAGACTAATTGTTGTGCAGACATTCCAGTTATGCTTCTCTGCCCCATCCTCCTGATTTAAATAAATCTTTTTATTGCCACATTTAAGACTTGAGGGCTAGAAACGTGTTGAAATATGACCAGTTATCCAGTTCTGTAACACCCGAAGGTGCCACTTATCTCAGCAGCACGTCCCCTCTCTCCCTCAGCAGCTTCCCTTGGAGCCATATCAGACATGGGTGGTTTTCCTCCAGCTACTCCACAGTGTTTTTATTACTGTTTCTTTTGGCAATATGTTACCAATAACTGCAGAGCGATTATTGCCTCACCTGTTGGCCTCCCTTCAAACACACACACACTGAATACCACCCATAGAGCTCTGATAAAATCCTAATATTAACACAGAGTAATGCACAGTATGAATCACCAAATACTTTATTTGTGTCGCATCCTTTTATATACTGTAGCTTTGTTTGTGCATTCCAAAATGAAGTAGGAGAATTAGTAAAGTTTTTATGTTAACTTGATGAATCGAACTATTTATTCACATGTTGGTGAGTTCTTTTGAATTACCTTGATCGTTTGTCGTTTGTGTGCTCACTGCTGCAATCCTACTTGTAAGTTGATGATCTCAAAGCAATAAAAAAGAAAACAGTGGACACCGTGTTTGTGTTGCAGTCGAGTCGAGAGAATGAGTAAACAATATTTGAGTGCGAGTGTGTTGAATGAGTGTAATAATTACACAACACCTTCTCTCCACATAGCGTGACAGCGTGTATTGACATTCACCTGCAGGAATGCTCTGATTTAGAACAACATGCTGTCTTATCATACAATTATACTGCACAGCACTCACATGGCCATGCACGGCTTATAATTAAAGTAATAAATACTCATAAATGAAGGAGTTTCTTAGTGACAAGTTAAGATAATGTGCACCATTTATTGTATTTTAGCGTCTCTTCGCAAGTTTTTTATTTTAATGCTTGGTTTGATCTTCTCTGTAAATGAGTGACAACATGGTTCACGTCATGCAGAGTGCCCCCAACGCTCATAATCTCTTTACATTTCAGTTGATCAAAAGATGAATCGCTCAGTATTAGCATCCACACAGCCTGCAGACTTGTCATTCAGTGGACTGTTAGATGTTTTTTGCAAGGCACTCATTAAAGCAACTGATATCTAAAACTCTTTTGTCATACTTTTTGCCTTGCGGCTGGGTGTCACATCATGTTTAACTGCCACAATACTTCAATGAGCCTGTTTCTTGACATGAAAGTAAATATTGTATCTATTACAAAAGTCCCTTGATGGCGGTTTAATGAGCAAGTGTTTAATTCTTCTTTCTCTGGGCTTGCACGATATTTTGACCTTAGGACGGTGTGCACAGACATTTGATCATGTTCCATGCAAATGAAGAGTCAAGATATCCGCAGTTTTACTTATTTATTACAATAACATGACTTGAAAAACATGTAGAGAAGTGAATTATTACACCCTGAAAACAAAATGTTTGACTTTGAGGATATCAAACAAAGTGTATAATACTTTTTTATATATATATATATATATATATATATATATATATATATATATATATATATATATATATATATCATTACTAGTCACTATTGTAGTCTTTTAATCAGGAATTTTATGGAACTATGGGCATCTAAAAATAGTTAGTATTTTTAATGCACAAAACCGTAGTCATGTATTCTGATGATATGTCATCATTCTCACATTTTGTTGCGTCTTTGACCCTTCCACTTGAGGGCGACAAAGCTAGAAATGCTCAAATTCTACACATGGTGGCTTTAATTGTCATTACTGGGTAAATGTTCTTTAGTTTCTTGTATCCCCGACAGCTCAGTTAATTTATAAATGTAGTTATTCAATTCATTATTTTCTACAATTTGCCACATATTGAATTCAAAATGTCATTATGAATGTTTGATTTAATGAATTACTCACACTAAATGATAATCCTTTGTAAATCCTCATATTACAGTCTGTCAAAAGGCACGAGTATTGTCATTTGCACAGATGCACATATAAATTGTGTTGGTACCAACCACAGCTTTAACTCATGGATCACACATCTGCACTGGTGGTCTAACAAATCCTCATTCTGAGGCAGAAGAACGTTTGAAGTACTGTGAGGTAATTTGATCCAACTTAAGTCTTTCTATCTTGTTTCATCGCAGCTTATCAGATGAAAGGCAGGTGAGAAAGAGGTGTACAGGAATGTTGATCAAAATTGATAAAATATTCAGTTTGCAAAGCAGCACAGAGAATCCATCCACTGTCTGTTGTGTCTGCAGGATCCCTATAAATGTTTGTTCTGAACAAAGAGCCTGTTTTGACTTGGCCGCAGTATACAGAGTCATATGTTACAGTAATGGGAATAGAAGTGGGTAATGCTTACAGCAATGCAAACCCCTTTTCTCTCATTTGTTCCATCATTCAAAAGGCCTCTTGGAACCATTTCTGAAAAGCTTTTTTACATTCATGTGTGTTCAGCAAATGTGTCATCTAAAGAGAAAGATTTAAAGAAGCAGTTAAGACTATCGGCCAAAAGTAGCAACAATGTCATTCTCTATTTCCTTTCTTTCCTCTCATTGTTTCTTCTCTTCTAACTCAAAACTTTCCCAGGTCATAACGCACCGTGAATTCCTCCCAGCATGTGGTCTTCCAGGGGTTAAGATAAAAGGACACGGGTGCGTGCGAGCGTGCATGGCTGTGTGTGCGTGTGGCTTTTCAAAATTGAAGTATTGCAGCAGGAAGCCGTGGATGATCCATGGCCTAGTTTCATGTGAGCCTGAGTAAAATGCAAAACACATGGCGTGGAATAGATTCTGACAGTGCCACTACCTGGCTGTTTTACTACCTCACTGTCCATTAATCTGTGCTTTTTTTATATACTTCCAGCTTTTTAACAGGAATCTGAATGAACTGAATACGTAAGCTGTAGGATTCTCCCCTAAGTCTATGTAAACACATGCGACTCTCCATTTATCTTTTGTCGGACCGCAGATTACACTGTGGCGTTGGTCAGGGGAATAAGTCAGCCACACAGAACATTTCTCAGCTGACCAGACAACAGCGAAGCCCTGGCCTGTTTCATGTGAGCCAACACGTATGCAGACAATGCCATGCTTGTGGGAGAGAGGCAGTTAAATCATCATGGATGTCCCATTCCCCTGACTCCCACAGTCACAAGAATGCACAGCTCCTTGTTTGGACTGTGAGGACACAAGATAGATTTACTGAAGACAGTTACATCCCTAACAAGAATGGCAAGAAGTCAAAGGTCAGAAGTGAGAGTTAACCCTAAATTCTGGTGCTGCATTTTTGTTTCAGCGACTGCTTAGTGGCAGAGGAAACAACGAGCGGTGTCACAAGGTGTAAATCTGAAAATAGTTTTTCTCTTCTTTCTCTCTTAGAAAACACATCCACTGTAACTCTGCAAAAAGCTATCAAGAAACCCTTTCTGCTTCCTTAAAATGTAATTTGTGTAGTTATAAGAATAACTCAATCTAAAAACTCACAAGTTTAACAACCTTTTCTTTTTTTTACAAGGTAGGAAGACCTCACACGCTGAGCCACAGGGCACTGAGACATCTGTACTACATCCTGATAAAACAGGTCTTAAACATAATGTTTCCATGAAGTGCTATAAGCAGATAACTCATTTACATGAGAAAATGAAGACTTGGTACGCTTCAAATTCATTGCAATGCTATAATATTTCAAAAATAAATTTGGTTTTTGTTTACAATCAGCATTTTCTCCCCTGCAAACCGAAACATGCATTTTTTACAATGGGTTTCAGACTTCTTCTTCTTCTACTACTCTTTCATTGGCACATTGCTTTTTATTACGACACGTAATCGCAACCGTCAACAGGTGCAATGCCGTCCTCTTCATTCGTCAGAAAGTGCATCACATCACCTGACACCTGACACCTCCTTCAAGTTACAAACAATATGAGGACATCAACACACTGCTCACATATCAACACCACTTCATAAAGTTTGGTTTTCCTTTAGGTTACTGCAGGGTTTTACTATCAAAGGCTTAGGTAAATATTGAAAGATCTGATTTCCAAAGAGCTGTGCACATAGAGGCTATCTCAACTCAAGTATTCATTTCCTGCATACCAGCGTCAGTTTAGTTAGTATCCTCCATTGCTTGACCCCGACGTTAGTTACTTTTGCTCGAGTGATACGAATAGTTTTACTGAAGCCTGCATGTTTGACTTGTCTGCATTTTTCTTAAAATGTGTTTTCTTGTTTTCTTTTGGTCAGCATTATGCAATAAGCTGAACCTTATACATATGTCTGGACTATGGTTGCAAAGGTCATTCATGCTCTGTCAACAAAACAGACATCATTTATTCACCTAATTTCATTTCCTTTAACCAGACTACAACGTTTTATAATTCTCAGTCAGTGTTGCTATGAATTATTTTATATATGTATGATTATTTATACATATTTCCGAGAGTGGATCTCACAGGTTTAAGGCAGATTTTGAAAGCATGCAAACGACAGGCATTGAGAAATGGAAAGTTTTCACAAGCTGCCATGGCTGTTGGGAAACTTTTTTATTTTCATCCACTTTAACTTTATACAACAAAATATTGTTGTAGTCTGCTTAGTTCTTAATACTTTAACATGTTGTATGTGTTGAAACAGGAGCAATTATCTTTTAATTACTTTAAACTCTACACACATAAAAATGAGCCATGCCTTCATGTTTTCCCTCATTTAAAACTTACAGCTTTCCAAAAACAGACATTATATTGGTTTGCTGTTTTTCTCCCGAGAAGCAGTTAAATTAACATTTCCCCACGTCAAATGAGGCACCAGAGAACCAGAAATGAATGATGAGGATTCAACAACACAATCAGATCAAGAAGGTAATCATATAATAAATAATTACAAAAAAGCACTGATTGGCGAGGATTTGTATATTTGTTCCAGACACATTTACACAGTATGTCAAGCAAGAAGCAGTGATCCCAGTCTGGCAGCTGACAGTTGGAAATGCTAATCCCAACACATGAAAGTTCGCTGAGGGAGAGACCCGCACCAGTTTGTTTACAGCGTGATAATCTGGAGCAGGCATCTTGATTGTGTGCTGGCAGGGCATCAGCAGCCGTGCCGTGACTGCCGGGCTGCACGGCAATTACACTGGCCTCTTATCTGTATGAAAGCAGGCCTAATGACAGATGGATATATGGAGTATGATAACAAAAAAAAAGGAGAAAAGCAGAAAGTACCTTAAAGACTTCCCTCAATTATCTTAGTCTGGGTAATAGCATGGGGCTGAAGTGGAACTGGGTTAAAGTTTGTTTTAAGTGATGCTAATACTTTTTTATAATGGCAGTGAAAGCTGCTCTTTGATATTGTCCCCGAATATACTAATTTACTTCAGATAAAACTGTATACAACAAAAAACGGGAAGATGAACTTCACTTAAATCTACAGTAACACTTTTTGTCCACTTGGGGGCAGCAGAAACAAGCTGTAAACACAACACTGACATATCACTTTTTACGCTGAGGTCAAACTTGTTGTATGTATATGTGTGTATACATCGAGCAGATATGGTGCAACAATGGCCACTTTACGAAGATCGGTTTTGTCTTTTATCTAGCTCTTGAACTGATAAATGCTTCACTATGTTCACCAGCTAGTTGCTAACTCCGTAAATCTGCCATTTTTTTTGCCTTTCCGCCTTAAACCCTTATCCGGGAGGTCGTAGTAAGCAGAACATCATATGATGAATTTTTCCTTCCATTATAATTGTGTTGGATGTAACCTTTTACTTCTCGACAATACTGGGATAACTCAAGACTGAAGACCAGCGGTGACGTTTTAGATTACTGCCTGCAACGCACAGCATAGCTTTTCCACAATTTACAGTGTTGTTTTTCGTACCAACGGTGTTTGAGTACATTATGTACACACATAAAAGGAGGTTTAAATGCTAACTAAACTTCTTTTAATGATTCACCCTCTAAATGACTCCTAGCAACCTTATTAAATGCCTCCCACCGAGAACTTTAACCGCAGCAGGCCAAGAGTTTGATTAATTAAATACCAAGGAAATCTTCCCTGTATCCTGAACAGATGTTTTCTGAGTCATGTGCTTCCTCACAACCAAGACCTTAATCAATGCCATCTGATGAAAGGTGACTTGCTGGAGATTCTTGGCCGAGTAACTCCTTGAAATTCCACATTTTCCCACCAATAATATATTCAGGTTATAGCTTTAATTTCCATTAAGGGCTCTTAAAATGGGTTTATTCGTGTTTGTAAAAGGAACATTAAGATATGCCAGATGTGAACACACAGGCAGCATGACACAGGCTTATTGTGTTCTATAATTACCACAAATGCAAACATGCTCAATGTATTGTAATATGAATTTTCAAGAAAGAAAGAGTGAGGTAGCCTCTGAGGTAGCAGCTATCAGATCATAACAGCTTTGACCTCCCATAATGGGGAAAGATAAATGATACGTTCCTTTGCCTGTGTTTAAAGTGGGATTGTCTTTCATCTCGTGCTGGGACTCTGCCAGAAAAGATTCTCACTGTGGCGTTTAATGCTCCGAGCTATAAGCCCAAACATGTTTATTTATTTTTACAATTCAAAAGGACCCTTTTTTTCCCCTTCTGTATCTCCCAATCTTTCTTTCCCCCTCTCGCTCTCTCTGTCATTACCTTAATGGGAATTCCCATGGAATGATTCCATAGTATAAGTGATTGTGTGTGATGTGATGCTTTTCTTGGAGAGGTAGGGGTTAAACCCTCCTTTGTTATTCCACTGTGTGTTTTTCCTTTAAACTGTGCCCCTCCTAGTGATGGCACAGGAACAACTGGATGCCACTCTGGCAGTGAGTAATTCTTAATGAAGTAGAATCAATAAGCAGCATCCAATTATTGGTTTATTTGAGATTATGTAACATCAAAGAAAAAAACTAATGAATTTTCTGTAAATCTCTCTTCTCTGGTGGAGGATGTATTCGGATCCTTTACTACAAGTTAAAGTCCAGCATTGAAAAAGTCCCTTACTGAGTCTGTTGGTAACATCAGCAAATTCTACTTAAAGTATCAAAATAAAAGTACTCATAATGCTATTATTGGATTATTTATTCTGATGCATTAATGTGTATGTAGCATTTAGTTGATCCACGGTGGATCTCACTCTAACAATTATAAATGCTATTGGTGAGTTTAATCTATAACAGTGTATCGTATTTTATAAACTGATCACAAGTTATATGTAAAATCTTAATATGTAAAGCAACTATAAATATGGAGGAGTACATGTGGTGTTGTTACATACTGTATATAAAATGTGCCTCGTCTTGCATCTAGTTCGTTGTCTCCCAACCATCATCAAACTTTTCTCTCCCCTTCCCTCGTTTCCTCCATGCAAGCCTGTGCTCCAAAAAGGGTTACTGTGACCCCAGAGCCCCTGATGTGTAAGGGGATATCTCCACAGTCACCCTACAGCAGGGAGCTCACCGAGCAACTGGCTGCAGCCCCAGCACGCTGCAAGGCAAAGTAGTTAGAGGGAAGGAAAGGGGAAGGAAGGGGAGCAAAGATATGAAAATATCATCAGAGGGCTGGAAAGCAGCTTGATTTCAGCTGCTGCAATCCTTATGTAAATACTGTGCACATTCGTGTACACACACACACACACACACACACACACACACACACACACACACACACACACACACACACACACACACACACACACAGATATACACAAACACTTCTGGAGGTGAGATCAACTACATCAACCACAGATCTTGGCTCGCCCCCACTGACTCTCCTCACTGCAGCTCTGCAGAGGTGAAACATCAACAGCTTGTTGGCTTTGGAGGCTTTCTGATTACCTCTGAATACTTTCTTCAAGCAAACCATTATGGAGAAAAATATTACGCCTTTTCAGGGAGCATTAGGGGTATTACTTCCTCACTGCATGTGATTGCGATCAACCCACAAAGCAAATATTGTCTTTCTCTATCTTGAGTTTTCAATCCCCACTGTGAAAGCAAAGAGTTACAGTTTGGGAATATGCTGTTGATCTCTGCTACTGAATTTCTTTCAAATATGACAAACCTGATTGGACCCACCTGATTGTTTAGTTCACGGGCAAAAAAAATTGTTGTTTTTGGTGAAACGCTCTGTCTGGGTGGCACAAATCTCCTGTCAAACGCAACCATTTTAAGCTAACTTTGTGCAAGTCCACGCACATGCACACACATAAACACACACACACACACGACTGGAATGCAGTATTAGCACCCTGGCTGTACTCAGAGTCGAGTACCTCACAAATAGGTACAATTGTCCCTCATCAAAGGTAGAAATACTTCACATTTCTAACAGCAAATGGGGAAGTGCGTGTGTGTGTGTGTGTGTGTGTGTGTGTGTGTGTGTGTGTGTGTGTGTGTGTGTGTGTGTGTGTGTGTGTTCGCAGAAGTTGAGGATTATTTTACAACCATGTCCCCCGGTGGTATGAACTAAAAATTAGATACAATATTGTTTTTTTAATGAATATTCTAATTTGATGCTGCTTTCTAATTCTGCATGGTCTATTTCTTGAATATTACATAATATGATGATATTCTTTACTGTATTTATTTTTGCTTTGTAGTCTAATGTTGTACAATAATGGAGCCACAATCTCCAGCTCTTTAAAAAGAATCCTAAATGGGTACTCAACTTTCAAACAGACAGAAAAAAGTCAACTAACTCGTTATCTACAATCTTTTGTTAAATCAATGCCATAAATTAGTTTCGTTATTTCACAACTTCAGGAGGATGTGTTCACATAAGGATGCTTCTGCAGCTGTGTTGTTAGAATGACAAAGCAAACACACAAGAGAGTCTACAGGAGACTGACCAGACAAGGCTGCGGTTTCTATTTCACAGGTTTTGCCTTCAGGAATGCAAACAGCTCCTCTGCATTTCACCTGGAACATTCAAGACAATATTCCAGTGCATTGCAAAAAAATGTAGATAAAGACAGTACGATAGATGTGACACAAATAAAAATCCTCAGGGTGTTTGTATCATTTTCATTTTCGCTTCTTCTAAACACGACTGAACAGATTTTTTCACATCTCTGTTTTATAAAAGTGCAGTGAGGTAAGGCACTGACGTGGTTAACCATACACTGCTCTTTGTGTTTGTAATTACTCTGGAACAGCGCAATTGCTAGTTAATCATAAACACCCTCTGTACACTGTAACTTGTGTCTGTCTTTGATATCTATGTGTGTCACTGCGTGCAGCCTCGCAGAGCTACTGCACTTTGGACTCCTGTGTGTGAGGAGGACACATCCCAAAAAATCCAGGATGAAGCAATTGCAGCAAACATGCACACATGATACATCATTTTGAATTAAGCTTCAAAATGATTGCCGCTTCTGATCATAAGAAAGAAGGGTGAACTTGCGTTTCCATGCCGGCCGACAGTGATTGATGATGACGTGCACCCCGTCACCTACAACTTCAGTCTGCAGCTATTAGAAATGCTTTAACCAAGATGTAGACTGAGAGTAAACTACGTCACAATGGGGTGTGTTTGCCTGACCTCCACTCCTCCAGTCTATCAGGGTCCAGGGCCCCGTTTGGTTTGCCAGGCCCGGCTAACAATGTTTGCTCTGCTTTACAGCCTCTCTGTTTGCTTTCCCCTTCACTGGAGCGAGCACCTCTTGGTCCGAGCAGCACTCAAGTCCTACCACATTTGGGGTCACCGGCCTGGGGCTCAGCCCACCCAGAATGCAGTGCATCAGAGATAACACAACTGTTCAGTTAGTGCAGGGATGTCACCCTACCGTTTTTGCAACACACACACACACACACACACACACACACACACACACACACACACACACACACACACACACACACACACACACACACACACACACACAAACAAAAGGTGGTAATTTACCATTTAATGTGGTTCTGAGATCTTCCTTCAGATATGCAGCTTTTTTCTATTTGGCAGCTCTCACCTCAGCTTTGTCATGCTTTCCCTTGAGGATATCATAAAATGAAAGAACATGTCAGGATAATATAGAGGTGAATGTTTTTCTTTTAGCTGGAATCAAAGGGGATAATTATTACCTGATAGATTTATTTCAGAGGGTATTCACAACTGAATGCATACATCTAAAAAAGGATTGTCAGAGAGATCCAAGAGTAAAAAAGAAAAAGAAAAGAGTGAGCTCACAAAGACAATTCACCCTATCTTTGTTTGCATTCAACTTTTGTTCTTAAAACTGGTTATTAGCGTATTGCGGTTACAGATTAGAGTGGAATCTGCATCTTTTTTCCCCTCATTAGCCTGTAGGTGGTAAACTGTAATACTGATTGTCATAGTAATAGTCTCTGAAGTCACAATCATATTTGATATAATGTATTTATTTAAAATTTTCCTACATACGATGACATAGTGAAAAAAATAACATAAATTGTTTGCATTTATCATATTTATCTTGATATCAAAAGGGTTGTAAACTTGAGAAAATAATATAAGATACAAATCTTTAATTATAATGTTTTATTTAGCTACTAGTTATTGTTTGCGTTTGTATCACCATCACCATCAGGTAGTCTACCCAGTCTTTTATTTATCCCGGCATGACAAGAACAACGTCCACAAAGCTATGATTTACAAATCCCAACAACACCTTTGTTATAATTGTTGGGGGTATTATTAGTTAAGCCTGCTTGCTGGAGTGCAGTGGGATCACATGAGGCCTTTAGGGGGATGGGCAGAGTTTTCAGAGGGTGGTATGGCTTTAAGAGTTTACTACCATCACTGCACTCACTCACACAACAGAAAGTTTGGAGGCCAGCAGGCGAGCAGTGGGATACCGACGGATAGGAAGTGACGGGACTGCATGAATTGCAGTAGGGAGAAAATAGCGGAGACGTGAATATCAACACAAAGCAGAACGAGAAGCAACGTGTGCGATCATCGGCTGTAGCGCTAGGGGGGGGGGGGGGGGGGGGAGAAAATGAAATGCGCATGATCTTATCAACAACGCCGGAGAGAGAGACTTTCAATGGAAGTGAACTGAGTCCCAGAAGTGAAAAGCAGAGATTTATTTTTTAAAGTAAAAGGAGTTTGTCCATGACCGTGCTTGGGATTTTGGAAAGAAGTGCTGGCACACCGGGGACCATATGGAAGTGCGACCTGTGAACTACACTTTAAATATGAAGGAAACTACTTTACGAAAAAATCCAAGAAAATAGTTAGGGGATATGAACGCAGATCTTTTGATTTCGCTTCGATTTTCTCCTCTATCGGGTTCAGTTTTGCGTCTTTGGGGATGTTTGCGAGTTGCGTCTCTGCGGCTTCGGTTCGGATACTGACCCGTGTCTGCGCACTGGTGCTGCTGGTCGCTGTGGGACTTTGTTCGGAGCTGCGGGTCCGGGTCCGGCTCGCTGACGGACTGGTGACCGAGGAGGTGTTGGAGGCGGACAGTGAGAAAGACTTAATATCGCTCGAATTCAAGCAGGGAGATGGGGCACTCATCACTTTTATGGCGGACTTCAAACAGGTGAGAGGTAGTCCTGTTTACCACTCATACTAAACCTTGTTGTACTTTCACGGGACGTTTCCCCCACTCATTATGAAGACCCTGGTGATAAGAGATTTGGAAGATGCTGTTTGAAAGTCTGAAGTTACCTGTAACACTTTTAATGTAGCCTGAACCAGAACGTTCTTGCTCCCTGAGAGGTCCCAATGAGTGGGTATTAAATCATTAATGTATACTGTAGTCATATAGTATACATAGTGAGTTTAATATTAAAAGCCATTCTTGGTCATCCTTAAAATTTTAGCAAAACACAAGATGACCATATTCCTTGTTTTTAGAGACTTTGGGACCTCCTGGAGATCCCTGTTAGTGGTCCCAATCCTTCACTTTAGGATGCACTGTTTTAAGTTGTATCGTATAACAATTTCACCTAATTGTGTCTTCAAAATCTGCACGGTGTGTGTACGTTTCACATGAACAGAAAACCCTGCTCTAACAAGTCCCAAGTCATGTCGCTGGGGGTGAGGCCGCAAAACAAAGTGTGATAGGTAGGAGTAAATGGGCTTTTCATTGATTTATCTAATGACATCAGCCCCACATCTATATCCCATCAAGACTGATAAATCATGTAACCACAATGGCCTTCTGGGTCAAGCTAAATGATTGCTGAATCTGAAACTATAACTTTAAGCCAGTAACTCGTACATAAGCGTAGGTATAATTTAGAAGTAGTTTCATTCATCTTTTTCCATCTCAGCTTGACTTCACAAAGATCAAGACAGCTGCTGCTCCTTAGATGTGAATGTTCACACACCCCAGTGGCTTTAAAACCCCTGCTGCCGACGGGTCCAGCCAGGAGCTGATAATCAGCGGCCATATTTAGCATTCTTATAAGTAGATGAGCAGATCAAGTGTCCCTCCGTGACCATTCATGATTTTTGGAAAGATGACACTGTTTCACTTTTGACAATGACTACTCAGGGGACACATAAATGTCAGTCCTGGAAGGAAAACTACAACTGCTGTGTACGAGAGGGGGTAGACTCACAAAGCAAAGGCATGTGTCTGTGATGGTTGCTGTCACACAGAAGCTGACAGGCTGGCGAGATGTGAAGGGGGAGATTTACCAGGATTAAGTGGGCATGTCTGACCTTTTTTGATCTGCATGTCTGGTTCACTAACCAAAACAGCTAATTTAGAGTTGAAAGAGAAGAGGCCGTCACCCCCAATCATTGGTGACACACCAATATAAAGAGACCTACACTGATCTGTGAGCGGGGTGCCTTTGCTCGGTTGTGCAGGCGGTCCGAGCTGTCGCGTCCCTCCATGCATTGCACACGTCCGTGCACACGCACAGTCGCACATACATGTGCACATATGGTTTTGTTTATTGAATAAAGCCAACAGAACCTCTTAGATCATTTTACTTTTCCGCTGCCTGATTTATCTGTTCCAGTTGTAGGTCGCCCCCCCCCCCCTCTTTCTCTTTATGTGTCTCTTTCTCCCCCTGTCTCCCTCTCTGTCTCTTTGCTCACTTCTTCCTGCTCTCCCCTCAATTTCTCCTGCATGTGGTTTTCATTCGGCTCTAGTGCAGTATCTCCAAGATTTATGGAAAGTTGGAAGAGCTGTCACTTCCAGCTGCCACGAATATATAGTCCAGATGAACGCATATGGCAAGAAGAGTGTTTTAACAGGGATGTTAAACACTGGAGATTCATAATGAACGTCACGGTCAAAGGTGGATGAGTATTGTACAGGTTAAAGTATTATTCCTGTTACTCATTAAACCATTTCCGTTTTTTAAACTGAGATGTTTTGCTGTCCAATTATTGGATTCATCCAAGTATTGAGGTCTATGTTTGATGTTTTCTATCTCTCTGATCATTCAAAAACCTCTAGAATTAATGATCAGACAGTCTTGCGCTTTTGGCAAAGATAGAATGTAAATGCTTTAGTCATTAGACACTGGCGGACTGGTCTGCTGGATGTGAGAAGGAAGTTTAGTCAACCTTATCCAAGCAATGAATCACTGTGAGAATCAGCCGTAATGTGATTTCAGGACAGTTCCATTTGCTCTGAAGGTCTGTAGGCCATATGGAACAGATGATGTGGTTTAGTTTGCTCATCACACCTCTGTGTCATGTTGAGTACAGCTCATCGTGTAGATCGTCTACTAAATTCCAACCACTGACTGAACTATGACATTATCATTTTTGCGAAAGGAAGGGCATATCATGGGAGGGGGTTGATGAGCGGCTGAGAATTCTGTAGTTGCTTTAACGTCTTTTTAAATCTTTAGGGACTTGTTAGTAATCTCACCATTTCATTCCTATCCGCTATCGGCGGAGAAGTATTTCCAGCTGAATCTACTCTTAACGATGTAAAATTGCAGCAACATGTTTGCAGTCGTAATATCCTGATGACATGCTCAATGTCTGTGTACGAGTTTTTCAACACGAGACAAATCAGATGTGCTGGTGTAGCCGTGGAATAGACGGTTCTTCTTAAGTCATTTGCAGATTCAGTGCAGATCTGAATCTCTCTCTCTTTTCCTTTGGCAACCACTGCAACAATTTATGGTCTAACACAGTTTAAGACATTGAGCCGAACATAAACCCTGTCTTGGAGTGTAATCCGAGGGAAATGTCTCGCATATTTGAGAGGCTGTTTTTGGGTCTTTCCAGATGTAGAAAGTTTGTCAGAGAGGCTAATCAGTTTGTACTCAGTGTGTCATTCTTTCATGTCTAACTAGTGGGTTTGATCAATGCAGGAATGCGGGTGACTTCACAGGCCTCTCGGCTGAGAGACACTTGAAGAAGGTTTCATTTCTGGGATGCAATGGTGCACATCCCTGTGCATCTATAGTTACATCCACCATGGCGCTGTAATAACACATCTGCAAGGACAGCTTTACCATTTAAAAAAAATCTGTTTTGAGTTATTTTAAAGAAAAATATACCGATAAACATTTGGCCACACTAATGCAGAATAATTTGGAAAGGCTGTTTTTCCACACACAGATCTTGTTCTAACAGTTTGCTGTCCCTCTACAGAAATGTCAAAATAGTGTCTTGTAAATCTTTTGGGGACGCATAAACCACATAGCCAGTAGCTTTACAACTGAAGTTTTCAAAAGGGTTCATTATTGCTATTGCTGGAAACTTTTTAAATATATCCACATCAGTGTACGGCATGAGAGTGACCCCTTGCTATGCTGATCGGTCATGTGAGCAACAGATGTTGGAGGCCACTTGACACTCGCTATCTCACACTATCGTGTTAAACGAGTCTGGATTTTGTAAACAATGCACCGTGGTGTGAATAAGCTTGCTAGCCGTTTTATTGATTCTCATTTCATTTCAGCCTTATGAACAGCTTTGTGTTGCAGCCAGGGGCAGATTTACCCTCAGGTCAGTTCACGCTTGTGTTTATTCTGATTGTCTTCAAAGTACAGAGGCTTTATGGATACGCCCAACATTAAGCTTGCTGTAATAATGAACTGGAGATTCTTCACACACCCTAATGTGCTATGTCAAACACAGGATGAGAGTTGGGGGTGGTGAGGCAGGTTGGTTGGCCTTTCTTTGTGCCCTACCTTTGGGATATACAGTACATTATCTGTGATCCATTTTGGCTGAAGCCTGTTCTCTCACAGCCTTCACATACTGTATCACATGTTAAAATTGGCTCTTGTTAGCTGTTAGGAAAACTCTCCTGTGTGGGAGGCTTACTGGCAATCTTTTTTTTTTTTTTGTGGGTTAATGCAACTGCTTGTTGTATTTCCCTGATGACGACGAGTACTGGTTTTTTTTTTTTTTTTGCTGCCACACCTTGCTCAACCCTAAAAAAACGCCACACTTTGTCACTTGTACAAACTTGTAAAGTCTTTTCTACAGTAAGTGTCACCTGTGTTGGGGAAATGTGTTGCTTCAGACACCCTTGAGGACACATTATAGGAGCACATGGCTTTTCCTCTCCACTGAGGTGAAAGGTTGTGAAAGAACACAGTGAGTCATCTGAGAGTCACTGAAATGAATGCGAATGAAACGCAACTTAAAATAGTTTTTCCTACTTACCCCCAATCAAGGCTGAGAGATCGACGCTTTTCTCTACATCGTATAGTACCTTAGGAGACCAATACTCCTGCTCTGTTTTAGAGAAACTCGTTAGATAAGTTACTGCATAGTAAAACAAGATGTGAGAAGTACTGCACTGCTCTTACTTGTCTACAAAGTGTGATCTCTGTTTGGCATTACTTTCTTGACATGCTACTTGAGTACATGAAGGTCATGTGGGGTTACTCTGCGGGGAAAATATAACATTTTACACCTGTAGTAATTTCAGACTGTGTCGGTTTCTTTCACTACAATGTGTGCAGGCCGTGGACCCTTTCAAAGATGAACCCATACACGTAATCTCCTTTGTTCCCTGCTTACTCTGACTCCCAGCAAAAATGGTTCTTCTGTAGCCTTGTGATGGCCCTTCAAGGCCTCACTTGAGTCCCCTTTGGCCTCTCGTGGCCCTTCAGCCCCTGTTGATGTCTTTATCATCCTCCCGCCAGCAGGCCAGATGTTCGTCTGTAATGCTGCTGATAAAGAAAAAGCATCCCATTCCCACAGTCACGCCGGGATAGAGGACAGAGCATCCACAGTTTTTAAAATGATTTCCCATGATCTGGGACAGTGGACCGCACGGTGATGTGGCAACAGCCTTTGATGGACAAGGAGACAGTAGTTGTGGCTTGCATTGTGCATAGTTGTGATCATTTCAAACTACCTCAGAGGTTGTAGGTTTGCAGTTGGCAACAAAAAAAAGCCAACAAAGGGTTTACCCTGCCAAAGCTTCTGTTCTGTTTTCCACACAGTGTCCTGAAATGTCCTTTTGTCAAATTCTGTGTCCGTTTGGCTTGCTCAGCCGGGTAAGTTTCAACCTAATTTATTATGTTTAACTTCACTGTGCAACCGTCGCGTCAGTCGGTTCTGGTGGTTAAGTTATAAGGGACAACACCTGGGATGAGATTACATCATCCCTTTTCTTGTATAATAAACTGCTCTTGTGTTGCTTCTCCAGTCATAAAACACAGTTTCTATTATCAAAGTTCTTAAAAAAAGAGCAAGGAAAGTTTTTAAAATGCTTTCATCCCTTTCTTTTCTAAAGAATACTGTGGGAATCGTAAGAAGAAATGTTTGTTGGTCACATTTTCCAAATTGTCTACTAAACTGACTTCATCAGATGACATCTCATACATGCTGATTACATTCAAACTGTTTTTAATTTAAATGTAAGAATTTAATTTGAGTTTTGTTTGGGTTGTTTGAGGATATTTAGGTATAGGCTTATTTAGGTATTTAGATATAGGCTTTGAAAAAGACCAATATATTCAAATATCCTTCTTTAAAAAATATTACCAATTAAATCCCTTGTCATTAAATAGCTGTTTGTGTGTCCCCTGCAACAGGATATGAAAGCTGTGGGACAACGGTTGGAGGATGAATAGGAGCTGTAGCCATCCCTATTGTATCTAGCTGCCTCATTTCCTATCCTGTTAGCACTCACTGCTTGTGTCCCACTCGTTTCCCAAGTGCACACTCTCCACAAACAGTTTTGGATGTCAGGATAATTGTATCCAGATTCTGTGTGAATGAATAATTCCCTCATAGTGGTCTGCACATACTGTACCCTGCACAGGTTTGAAGACTTTTTGTGGCTGTAGTTCATGTGTTAAAACTCCAAACAGTACATTACCTACCATTTTCTGTCAGGAGAAAAACCAAGGGGAACACCTTTTTCCTTTTTCTCCATAGCCTCCAGTATTGATATTGTCCATTCACTGCCACTGTTTACTAATTGGTTCGCTTTTTGGTCAGCCAGGTGTGACCAGCCCCAAATGTGACTCCACATTCCTGCCTTTGGAGCCTATGTAATTAGCTTCAACTCAAGCATTTCTTAGTGCGGCGGCTTTTCTCCCGCTTCTTTTGTCTGTGTGAGTCTGTCTCACCCTCTCTCCCTCTGTCTCCCAACATGAGCTTTAATCCCTGCCTACACCTGTGTGTCAGGGCTCCCCACATGCACCAAGACAAATATCCTCCCCATCACCCAACGTTCTAAATCCCTAAGTTGTTTTTAAAGCGGAGTCAGAGCCATTTAGGCAGGTTATGGATCTTAAAAGTAAACACAACATTTCATCACTCATGTCTCTCTAAATATGGGCCAAAGGAAGCCTGTCTAAAGGTGAAACGGTGAGCTTTGATATTGGCCTTGTAGACTAGGAAAATGCCTTTTTTTTAAAGAGAAGAAATTCTAGTTGTTGGTTAGTTTCCTCCTCTTACAGCTTGCTTGGAAAAAGACCAACTCAAATACCCACGGACCCACAGTGCTCCCAAATGACTCATCAGAGCGTGGCTGACCAACAGTCCTCCCCAGCCAGCCATCAGCCTTATCGACAGACAGGGTCTTAGAGGGGATTGGAAAACAGGAAGGACCTCCTGCACAGGGGATAGCTACGAGCACACTGTTTGTGTTTGTGTGTCTGTGTGTGTTTGAATGTCCAGCCATGCATGCAAGTGTGATTTGGCTCAGCTAGTACTGCTCCCAAAGTCAGACGCACATGTCTTGCAGTAGTAGTCCTTTCACTGGGATAAACTGCTCTTAGCTACAGAACCTTCATAGAAAATAACTTTATTATTCTTTCAGTGTAGGGCTTCACAAATCTCTCACTTTCACAGCCAGTAAACCAGGTATGTCCTCTGTGAAGAGCACGTACTCGGCTAGCTGGGTAACTACTACAGTGACTGAGAGTGTGCACTGTAAATAGCACCCTTTGAGTGTCTGAATAGGCTTTTGTGCACCTCTTAAATAACCACCAAAGGTAACCACCAATGAAACAGCTCCCCACCTCTCTTCTGTTTAACAGGTCTTAGTATGACCCACTAGTCCGCTTGCATGAATACAGACTTGTGTTTGGCTTTCGGCCAGTGGTAGTTTGTCTGCAAATGGACTAAGTCCCGGGTGTCAAGGAGCAATGCTTAGGAATCTGTACTTGTGTGGATTATTTATAGCCATGACATTTACACCGCTCTAGTCGGTAAAAAAAAACAAAAAAAAAACTCAAGGCTTAGCTGTCCTTTTGATTATGGCATTACCCGCCTTTTTCAAGATGGGGAAATGTCAGTCCTTTAATTCTTAATGTCCGCACCTGGTGATTTTCTCTAAATATTGGTCTGCTAACCTTTCATTTTATGTAGGCCTGTTATAGGCTTTACTTCTTTAAGGAGTAGTTGCAAATTCTCCTGGCATTACTCTTCATTTTCAAGCTCTGGCAGGCCCACTTGATTAAGTTGAATTTGTGTTTTCCTATTCAGATGTGTCACCGGCGTTAATGTTGTCTCCTGTTAAGTAATCTGGGTTTTTTTTAACAGCACATGACTGAATCTTTATTTGGACCTATAGCGCAGATGAAGTCGGTTTTGCCACAACAGGAAACCGTATGTTACCCCCTACTGATATCCCACAGGAGCTCGACACCTGCCTCCATCATACTTGTCTTATCTTCTGTCAGTCACGCGGTAACGGTATCTTCTCCCATCAGCAGTTTGCATAATTCCCTGACTCACTTTGCAGATTTTAAAAGAGGTACGTGTTGTTTGATCCGTCAGTTCAGTTACTCTTTCCTTGTGTTGAATACTTCCTGTCATCATAACAACCGGGTAAAACTTCCTGCAATCACACCACTGCACATTTCACTCTTTTGCTGCGTTTTATCACACTTGTGAGTGTGTCCGCACAGAGTAGTCAGTGTGTGCATGTGCCAGCGCTGGTTTCAGGCTGGCAGAAGGGAGGCTAGTCTTTATCCAAACAAACCGTTGAATCCAGCAGCTTCTGTCTGATGGAGATGATGTCATTGTTATTACTCTTCTTGCTTTTGGAAGCCATGCTGATTATTATCTCGGCGGCACCTAAACCGCTAAGATATCAACACTGGTTTGTTATTGACATTTAAAGGCTACGCTTACACTTAATTTCAGTTGGCTGGAGACCAAAATATTCCATTGTGCCTTTTTATATTCAGCGCTATTTGTACGATTTGAAGGAATAGTTAGAGTCAGATGAGAGAGGTAGATGGGAAGATTGATTCCGCAAATTGTTGTTTTTACAACAAAAATTGTAACGACTACACACATGAGATATAGTGAGCTTTAGAGGTGCTGGTTGGCCAAATGTGTTAACTTTGGACTGAGCAAGGCTATCCGCTTCCACTTGTTTCTAGTCTTAATGCTAAGCTAAACTAATGGACGGCTGGCTGTAGCTTCATATTTAGCGTACAGACATGAGAGTGGTATCGTGTTTCTCCTCTAACACTGAAATAAGTGCATTTCCCAAAATGTAAAACAATTTCTTTAATATTTCCTTCTTGTTGCCACAGTAAGCACTGTTGCTCCCTTCTCCCTTTTTTTGGCCTAAATCCAAATGCAGGGCAGTAGGCGTAGAAATAGACGATCATTAATCTGGACACATCATGACACAAGAGGAGGAGTAGATCTCAGCGTCTACACTTTTCCATTGAGTAAGATCCAAAGAAGCAGAGTTGGTGGAGCTACCCTGTTTCTCTGTAATTACCCAGAGAGCCCTGGGGCAAATCCATGTGGCTGACACGAAGGCCTTCCCCCCCTGTCTTTCTCCCTCTCTGCCTACAAACAAACACATGTGTCCCAGCGTAGCGCCATGTGTCTGCAATATGGGAGGTCTTAAAGTCGTGGCCTCTATGGTTCCCTACATTTGGGGAGAAATGGCACTGTTGGCCGTCTCTCTGTCGGCATTGTGCTCCCTCTTCATTACATCTCACTGTGTTCGCCGTGATATATTCATGCCCCCTGCAGTCTTGACATTCTCTCTAATCATTCAGACTTTGTTCTTTTTGTGAAAAAGAGCACTTGGTTATTATCATAACATGGCAACATCTACGGTATTTAATTTCACATTTCTGTGTTTCTACAGTCCTTAGAGTCCATGTTTTAATACCCTGAGCAGCTCACAGAGATACGAGAGTGAAACATCTGAGGTTCATATCGTATAAAGCCTGAGAATCAATATTTGCTCAGTAATTTGCTTTCCAAAGGTCACATAGTATCGCATGATTGTCTTGTGTAATACCCATGCTTGTATTGTACGCCTGCCAGAAGCTCTTTTCACAGACAAAAGTGGGTGTTAGAATGAGGAACCGGTGATCATGCAAAACAGTCTATAAAGACCTACGGAGCGTAAACACTTCTAAGGCAGGTTGTATTGCTTTCTTGCCCGTGTGTACACTTCTGCATACAGGAAGTGGGACAGAAGAGCTTAAGGAGAACTCAATGGGGTTATCTCTGGGCTGTTTATCTATCCCAGAGTGCCTCCTGCTCATGGAGTGAAAGCCTTCGACCTGCTACTCCTCTGCTGCCTGTTTTCTTCGGAAGGGTGTGTGAAAAGCGGAGGAGGGGTGTTTGGGACTGTGTGTCTGTCTTAAAGCTGAAGCCAGTGAGGGAGGACGGGGGGGTTGTCTGATGAATGGGATGACAGGTCTGCTGCTCTGCTCTCCCCACTGTTGGAGCTTCCCATCATGCTTTGCATGCCCTGCCACAGAACTCTTTATGGCCTTGGGCTTGCTGCCACATCTCTCACACACTTGCCAACAGAAACAAGTATTTTTTGTCAATTCTCCACTATCACTATTTTCCTACTTCTACAGTTCCACATAAAACAACGTGTTAAAAATGTTCCTGACTTTTATGGCATGTGAGAAACTCTGATAGCTTTGTCCAGAAACGAGTCCAAAGCCTTAATTTGACAGCCTGACAGAGCAACGTTGCACAGACCGGCCTACAGACAATAAAATAAAAAAGTATCAACAAACTGTCAGTTGAAGCTCTATGGGCGTAGTTAACATAAACCCCTCTTTAGTTTGAGCAGACATTTGTTTGAACATCTTTGAACTTCACATATTGAATTACTTTGAGCGTCTGGAAAAGTGCTACATCAAGTACGGGAATGGAAAAAATATTTGTTGTAATCTGTATGAGCCTGCACATATAAACAGTAAGTTATTATAACCTCGCTTCATGCATCACTTCAAAGGTCTTCTGGGAGTCGTCTGTTTATCCGTTCAGCCAGTCATCTCTCATCCCTTATGTCTTGCAGGATGTGAAGATATTCCGAGCGCTGATCCTGGGCGAGCTGGAAAGAGGGCAGAACCAGTACCAGGCCCTGTGCTTCATCTCTCGCCTCAGCCGCAATGAGATCATCCCGAGCGAGTCCATGACCCGTCTCAGACAGGTATGACGTCAAGGCATCGGGCAGAACTTATGTGCTAACATTTTCAGCTCTTGAAAAACAAACCAGTTTAATGTTCTGAGGGATGTGGGGCACTGATCACTTGTGTTGTGTCTGCTCAGAAAAATCCTCATGCCATTCGCTTGGCAGAGGAGCGGAGAGGGCTGGAGCAGCTGACGATGAGCGCGGCGGTAAATCTAACTCAGGCGTCTCAACTCAGCTCCCACATACACAACATGTGCAGCGAGGCCCGGGAGGCCATTTACACCAGGGAGTCCGATGTCAAACACTGGCTGGACAAAGGTCAGTGTCATCTTTTGTTTGTTTATCATGGAAACTAGCTATGAGGTGGCAAAATGATTGTCTGTTCCACTATATCTTTCTCGTCTCTCCTTTCCAGACTGTCAGTCTGTATCCACCAGCCTATATCTTTGCACTGACGCACTTTATCTCCCAGACACTCCGTCTTTCCTGTTTCTAACACTTCTTTCCACTTAATTTCAGTGATACTACTCCGAGTATTATCTCTGGCTCTTTGTTCATAAGGCTCTCTATTACTGTTATCTATGTTTACCTTCCTCCTTTTGTCTCGTGACATGCCTGATAAATCTCCCACTTTTACCCTTTTTTTGTTTTTGTTTCTAAAATCTTTAAAACGTCTCTAAACGGTGCGAGAAATAACGTGCGACATCATTGCACAATCCTCGCACAACATTTCCATTAACTATTTGTTTTTAATGGCCTTTATCCAGCATCTTAATGGCAATGAGGAGAATCCATATGACGGCCCTATTGTCCACCGACAGCACTGTTACGGGGGAAACAATGTTGATGGTCATGGTTCACCAAGCACTGCGCACCATTTCAGTGAAGGGGATCACTGTAGCATCTCCTTTGCATAACAAAGCTCCCCTTTTTACAGCACCGTCTCCACTCCTTTTAGCCACTTTTGTTTGCCCTCTTTAGTCTAACGCAGCACTTAATTGAGTGAAATCCGAAAGAGAATGATTCACACGACTCTATGATAGCTTGCTTTTGTTTTAGACACCAGAAGCTCTGATGATAAACCCTCTCTCCCGTCTCTGTTCTAGGAGTGGACGGCTCCATGTTCGAGGTCCTGCCCCAAACAACGGAGGCGCCCAGTTTTCAGGCCTGTCACTCTACTAAAGACTTGTGGCAGCCCTGTCTCTGCACATATAGCCTGCGTCTGGAGTGGTACCCATGTTTGCTCAAGTACTGCCGCAGCCGGGACACCACAGGCAAAGGCTCGACCTACAAGTGTGGCATAAAGAGCTGCAGCAAGGGCTACCATTTCACTTACTATGTTCCCCAAAAACAGCTGTGTCTATGGGATGAGGAGACCTAGCAATTTTGTTCTGGATAGTTAAGACATTTTTCCCAAGCCAAGCCAATGCTTTCGCCCCCTTCACAGCCTTTTCAAAGTAAACACGGTAACACTGGACCTCGGTTTATGTGATGTTTAGTGAAGCGGTCTCGGGATCCAGATGTTCAAGATGAGACAGAAATGAATTCAGGTTCCAAAAGAGACCAAAGCCTTCGAGGAAGGAGAGATGCAGCACGTCGTTCTGTGAGGACCCACTTACTTTAAGCCTTTTTCCTGGGAAAATTACAAGCTAGCATGTGACTTTGCCAAGAAGCTGTCACTTATGTGCCTTTTTTTTTTGGGGGGGGGGGGGGGGGGATTATTGGAGCAGATGACAGACACCAACAACAATAACCTCCCAAAACAAGCTACGGTTTGCACAAAGCTGGACAGTGCGTTTCTGGTCAATCTAACAGCAGCAGAGGAACATCAGTCCCATTCTGGTCCAAGGAATCGTACTGAACAAACATAATCTTCCATCCTGGTTATGAAACATTTGGATGGTTTTGTTTTTTGTCTTCCCTTTTTTTAAAGCTCTGTGAAAAACCGTTAATAGCCGGTTAAACTAAAGCTGGCTGACAAAAGAAATGCTTCTTCAATGCTGGCTTTATTTATTTTAGTTGCAAAGTGAAATTATTTAGGACTATTTTTGTATCTTTTTTTTGTTGCATTAAACAAGCTGTTTAAGTCTCATGTCTAAACCACAGGTCCTCGGTAACAATAGGTATTCAAACACACTTTTTAGAACCGTTTAACCTCTTGGATCATTGTACGCTGTTTCTAAACTCATCCATATGTCATGCGACTTTGTTGCCAAGTTTTCATGGTTGTACAGAGAGTGTGGATAAAGAGGTTTATTATCTACTTTAATAGCACAGATGTAGTTCTGCTTTGCTCCCATCAATATCCACGGGGGACACCTCATGCCAACCACTCGCATTCTAATGTCGGTTTAAAAGTGTCAAATGAACCAAAGTGAAAGGGAATACTGTCTAAAGAAGGGTGCAATGCTTCTGTTTCTAGAAGCACACTCTTCACTGTGGTGTTTTAACATGTTAGGCTTGACTAAACCTGCAGTATGGCCTTTTATAATAATCTATACTGCCATCTTCTGGTAAAACGGTATGTTTTCTTTGCTGTATCCCAATGCCAAAATGCTATTTTTTTGGTTTTGTTTGTTAATGTCAACAGTTAAATGTCTATAATTTATGCAACTCAAATCCCTAATAATATTTCATGCATAATTCAAGGAGCATTTCTTGAACTTGTGGGACCAAATTTCATTGTGTCTGTCTATTCTTAAGAGCAATAGGTTGAAGTATGAATTTGGTTTGTATTACCTCCATCTTCATTTCAGTCTTTTCCGCCATATCAAAAGATAATTTAGTGTTTTGTGTGTTGGTATGTCCTGCTAACTAAAGAACCAAATGAGTGAAACATTTCTATGTGTGGCCTTTACTGGTGATCAAGTGCCTTAACATTTTCACTGATATCTTTGCTATGTAATTATAGATTAAGTTTGTAAACCTATTTTTTCTATGAAAGAGTTTCGCATATGTTGTAAAAAACAAAGTTGCCATAAGGAGAAAATTAAGCAATTAGGTAATGTACCATTTTAAGAGTTGAGTTTTACATGAATTGTTTCAATAAAGTCTTTCTTTGCAATGCATATACAATTGTATGTTATTATTTAGTATTTTGCAAACATATTATGTCTTTAATGGACAGTATGCAGTAGAGAGCTGAAGAAAAGCATCATTAGCAAGGGTCCCAGGCTGGACTCAAACTGGGAATGCGACTACATAATCTTCTTAAACTCCTTGGGTTCACCCTTATATTCAATTCTAATAATAACTTGATACTTCATAGTGTTAATGTGAAAAATATCTGTTCATTTACCCACTCCCCGGGAGGTGGGACTGCATTGCATTGACACTGTGGTAGGACTTGCCACCAGTGTTTGAACCCAGGTCATGCAGATAAGATGTAAGCTGCAACTCATGTGCAGCCCCCTATTACATATGTAAGAATATTAATATTAATAATTAAAGTGGGTCTAATGAGAGTTCATAAATAACGTAGATCTTCCATTTTGTCCCCCTTTGTGTGTAATTCATGCTATTGACCACAAGGTGTCGCCACTGTTCAAAAAAGATGAGGCCACTTCCCATCGCTTTGGGAAGATATCAAGAAAGATGGAAACATGCTTTTAATGCTAAATATTAAACACGCCTGCCATAATCTTTAAACTACGATATAGTAGGGGATAATACTACTAGGGCACACTTCTCGTTAATACTACGAGTTGCTACATTTGCATGCACAGCGACTAAATAAGGTGAAAGGGATTGAAGGGATGCTTAAGGAGGCTGTTGGTTCCACCAGCGGAGCTCACGTGAAAGACAACAAATAGCATGCACTGTGTCTGCTAACAAACCTTTGACAGTCTCCTTCAGAAACATATCTTCACAGGACGCAACACGCAGGATGTAAACGAAGAGACAGCCACATGTTCACCATCAAGGTAATGATATTTTACTGCGTGGGTGAACGCGTTACAATCCCATAGAAAACGCTTTGTTAGCCTCTTAACGCTAGCTTGCTATCGCACTGGGGAGTTAGCCGGGGGGAGAGCATCATCTTGTAGGGATAAACTCTGATCCTCATGGCCTTTCACTTATCTCATTCAACAAGCATTTAACAGTGTTACTATCTCACCTGTGTATCTTATACCTTTGTGTAATCTGGAAAGGTTAATATATCGAGTGTCCTCGCGCAGATCACAGAACACAGAGGTTTGAATATAACGCAGATTCAACGTTACAATGAATTACACAAGATATCTTTTGATTATGTAAAGAAAAACCGTTAAGGAAATGTGAGACAATGACTGTCTATCATCCTGGTCTTATCGTGTTTAAATTGTATATATAACCCCTCGTTGTTAGTGTTAAAGTTTGTTTTATTTCTTTTAATTTTTGTCCAGATCCCATGTTGGATTTGTGTCTTTTGTTTTGGGCTTCTTCTTTTTGTTGTGTGTGTGTGTGTGTGTGTGTGTGTGTGTGTGTGTGTGTGTAGTGTTGGGACAAGTGTGTTACCTGTAGATTGTTTATGACAGAATACAACTAAACTTAACCTCCATACATTCTCTCATCCATAGAGCCTCAAACACAGTTTGCTGTCTCCAATGTGAGGACTTTAATGATTTCTTATTCTATGATACTGAATATCTTTGGGTTTTGGACTGTTGGTTCGTCAAAACAAGCAATATGAATAAATATGCTCTGTAAAGAAAACTGTCAACAAATAGTCGTCCCACTACATATGACATCACAACTTCACCTCCCCCATGCCATCCTGACAATACAAGCAAGACACCAACAATACATTTGAATATTATTATTACACATGTCATATAATAACAGCTGAAAGAGCCTTTCTCTCTTGATACCTGTCTGAAGCCCAGCACCCAGTAACCTCTCGTCTAGTTTTGAAAATCCCTTGAAGTCTTTGAGACTCGGGTGTACGTCTTGTTCCAACCCAGTTAGGGTGGGCCTTACCATCTGCATGGTATCACCTCCTTGCACAAACGTCACTGCAGAAGAAGAGACGTCCCCCTCACCCCACCAGACCCTCGGCCTGCCAACTGTAGTGCTATTATAGTTCAAGCAAAGGCTAATTGTTGGTCACTTACAAAGGACTGCACAGTCCAAGTCTCTGGACGGTAATGCTGTCTCTTTCTACTGTAAGCGATATTACAGCACAAGATGTGCCTTTTTGCATTTTTCTCTTTCTGTGTAATGTGATTTTAAAGTCGGCTTGATGAAAGCTGATTTTTGAGAGAAACTAAGTTGATTTAATGTTTTTTCTTGTTTTGTTTTGTCCGCAGAAGAGAAGATGTCAGTGGTCGTGGTCGGTGCGCTCCTGTGCGTGTCTTGTTGGGTCTCGCTCTACTTTATCTTGTGTAGCGTTAACGGGTCCAGGAGCTACGAGTGGAACTGTCGCCTCGTCACTTTGTTTCACGGCATCCTGGCAGTCTGCATCACAGCATACATAGGCTATGTGGATGGACCCTGGCCCTTCACTTATCCAGGTACAACACTTACCCTCTGTGGATTCAAATGATTAACGCTTTTGCTTGAGAAATAGTTTAAATGACAAAATGATGATTAACAGAGAGACTTTTTTTGTCCTCATCGACTTGTTTCAGCTCCAGCTTGTGTGTAACTTGCAACAGATATTAATGTGATTCAAACTGGAACGATTTTCAAAGTGGGCATAAACCATTCAGCAGTGACCAAATACTTTGTACCTGTTGTGTCTTTATTCCGTATTGCACAATGTTCTTAATCCTAAATTAGTTTCTACGTATTGATATTGATAATGATGTGCTCCCGTCACAGTAATAACGTGTGTTATCTCTGTCATCGCTTGATCGTTGTATTGTATTTAAAAGATATGCTAACGAAAAACTGTCTGTTTCTGACGCCAGGTACTAAGAACACTCCTCTGCAGATAAGTGCCATGGTGGTGAGCCTCGGCTACTTTATCTTTGACATGGCCTGGTGTGTGTACTTCCGCACAGAGGGACCCGTTATGTTGGCCCACCACACCATGAGCATCCTGGGAATCCTGTTGACCCTATGGTTGGGGGAGTCTGGCATCGAGTCCTGCGCGGTACTCTTTGGCAGTGAAATCACCAACCCCCTCCTGCAGGCACGCTGGTTCCTTAAACAGACGGGACATTACGGGACGCTGCTGGGGGACGTAGTGGACGTCCTGTTCGTGCTGCTGTTTGTGGTGATGCGAGTCTTCGTGGGAGGCACAATGCTGTACTGTGAGCTGATCTCCCCAAGACCCAGATTCTTTATCAAGTGTGGGGGAGTGGCGATGTACGCTCTATCCTGGGCATTCATGGTGGACATTGTTCGATTTGCCATTCGGAAGAGCAAGAGATGGCATAAACAGAAGAGAGAGACGGTGGCAGCTAACGGTCATGAAGGGAAGAACGACTGATTTGGTTTCTGCTTCTCTAAAGGAAATCTGTATCTGTATTTTTCACTGTGGACGCACGAGGGAAAGTGCAAAGGAAACAAACTTTGCGTGTGTTAAACAGAGATTAAAACGGGGGATATTTCAAAGTCATAGTTTTCTGTGTGGGGAAATATCCTGTGACGTCTGTCTGTAAGGTCTAACACCTGCACATTTTATGAAACGACTCCTTTTGTTACGCAGCTATTTCACATTTTTGATTATCGTGTAAAATGTGCAGTTAACAAACAACACAGATGTAGTTTATATGTCACTGAAAACCAAAGCACTTTCTATAATCATATGAACAGATGTTGCTTTTAGTTGCAGTGAACTGTGGCCTAGTCATGTGTCACCACACATGACTGTTCCAACAACAGTTCCAAATATAAGCTCAATGTTAGGAAAGATACAGTTTACAGTATTGCCTGTCCACCTTGTGAAACATTTTTAAAAAACATTTCAAAAAGGTCTTTCTTGGGAAACTTTGAGCAGATGTTAAAAGATGTACTCAGGGAGATGAAGTCATATCAGAAAGTTGGATTAAACTCCAGAGAAATATGTGTAATGAATTCGATTACTTTGTTTAATCCAGTTTTTTAGCAATTCCTTTTACGCTTTTGCCTGCTGTCTGAAATCCTATTCCAGATCCAACCCAACAAAAACATTTCATTTATTTAACTTCCCTGAGACTCCTCTCAATTACATAGTTCTACACTGATAACACTATTGTTGTTGCTGTCCATTTAGATATTTATGTTACCTATAAATATCTTTAAAATGTTTAGTGAAATGGTGTCAGAATATGCACTTTATAGCTTTAGTGTAATTGAGGAGACTGATTCCAATGATCCGTACTCTGTTCTGATAGCTCCCAGTTAATTACATTTAGTGGAGTCACGTTTCAGTCTCACAGAGATCTTGTCAGACAAGACAATTCAATACAATTTATTGCGAGCTGTTAGTACATTGTGCTGTTCTCTTATCTGACTTCTTCTTCAGTTCCTTTTTTGTTGTTGTGGATCCAGCATCTTTTTGAGATGCTTACGCTCTACTCTCTGCTTGTCTTAATCTTGCCTCGAACACATGCCACTGTCGGGACTAGCAGGTTTGTCTGACTTGAGACTGGATGAAAACCTGTGCAGTCATGCATGCATCTTTTGTGTCCCGCCTCTAAAATGTTAAGATTTTTATAGTTGGTCTTAAAACGAGGCAGTGACACACACACACACACACACACACACACACACACACACACACACACACACACACACACACACACACACACACACAACTAGGGCTGGGCAATAGTTCTAATTTATTGACTGTCATGTTGAGATGATATAATCATACTGGATTACAGTTTTCCATTCATTCCAAACGTACACAAATATTAGTAAATGTTTTTGAAGAGCTTAATGCCTGTGATTTTTCTTGCCTACATTTGCTATAATGTGATATTAATTATCAGAAAAATATTCATCTCAATATTGTGCAGAGAGAACACACAAGTGCATTATGGGATGAAGGCAGGTGTATTGTTATGTGTAGACTATATTACAGTTTTGCCTGCTCCGTGACTGAATTTGTTCCATGCCAAGAAAGTTATCAAACTACCAGGTTTTTATCTTTGTGCTCAGATCAGTGTTCTTATTATTTGACCATATTTTGTTTGTTATTTCAGTGCACATGGATATCTACAGTAATGTGCTAAAACGCCTGCCATTCCTTTTGTTTTCCTATTTATATTATATTTATATTTGATGTGTTGAGCTCATAAAAGGTCTGTTTCTCCGGCTGAATCATGTGAGCATCACCGATATATCCGAGAAAGTAAAACTCTAACTGGTGTGTGCCTTAGTTATCTGAATGTACTTTCCTAATTTTGTTTGTTTTGTTTTTCTTTTCTGCTGTACTGTAAACCCTCCCAACATGCGTATAGGAGTAATGAAGAACCATTTTTAATTTGGGGTTTCATGATTTGCCTTTGTAATCCCTTTTGTGAAGTCAAATAAAAATGTGATGGATTGTTTGGATGCTTTCAAATAAATTTTAAACAACATTTCAGCTGCATTTGTTTCATTAATGCCACAGATAGTCTGATATTTTATTGGACTGAAGTTACCTAAACTGTCCACATGATGGTGTCATATCAACTATAAATGAATGATTAGTGTGGAAACATGAGGAAATAGTCATTTGGGGCGAACAGTGTTACATTCTACTTTTATTTAATCAAAATTGGGCAGTTAACTTTTTTAGCTTTAATTCAACAGTTTTAAATATGTGCATATTAAATATGTCGAATGTGCGTTGGAGCACACGATGTTGAATCTTGTGTTTGATACTGTATGTAATACACAGTGTATTGCATATATTGTAGTACAGTGATGTATAGTGTCAGCTGACAGCAACATTAATAATGAAATTGTACTGCATTGCACAACACAGAGAAGATAATCATATGCAGTGTACTATCTCATACATTTAGAATATTAAACGGGTGACGGGATCCAAACCAACAACACAAAATAGACCTAGAGTAGGTAGAGAAGAATTATTGCACATGTATCACACACGAGCACTGGCTATTTATTTCATGGTAAATAGGATATGAACAGATTAATTGTGATAGTGCAAATACTTGGCTTTTGAACACCCATCACTAACTATATCCTTCATTATAACATTGGTTAGGTTATTGATTTGCTTTTCTCAGTTTGGTAAAATTACAAAAACGCACATGTACATTAAAAAAACACATATGACTGCTAATGAAATCAATGAATATTGATTGCACTCAGTGTGGATCTTGGACTTGAATTCTTCTGCAGTATTTTGCGGGTTAATTTCAAACTAAATAAACACAAAGAGATGTATCTTATATAAGTATATTTTCATTTTCTGTTTATAACAATCTTTAAGACACACTCATTCGGCTACTGTGTGTGTTTTCACTCTGTTCCTCTGTTCGTCTTTCAAGCTTTCTCTGTGGATGAGTAAATAAAGTTTCATCAGAATAGGTGTGCCTTCTTGTTGAAGATGGACAATGGACTGGACTGTAAGCTGTAAATAATAGACATAATGACTGTTCTCCCACTCCCAGACCAACCACAGACAGGCAGAGAGTCATGAAAACCATGAAATAATCATACAACAACACACATAATCATCAAGTTAATCAACCACCTAAAGGAAAGGGCTTGAGTAACTGGTTTGCTCGCCGTGGAAAAGCAAAACATCACACAAAAACAACCAGGACTGTAACTAATGATTGTTTTTGTTTTCAATTAATCTATTGACTATACAATCGACTCAATTGTTTAGTCTATAAAACACCAGACAATAGTGAAAAATGACTGGCAGTCTAAAATCCAAAGATATAAAGTAGAACGATATGAGAAAAAGAAAACAAAAAATCATCTCATTTGAGAAACTTGAGGCAAAGAATGTTTTGCCTTTCTGCTTGATAATTGACTTATACAATGTCCTAAATTGTTGCTGATTTAATTTTGTTTCACTCAATTAATCAAAAATAAACATAATATATATTTATTTCTCCCTCTATCTCCATCTCTCTCTCGGAAAGATACTGTCGGTATTCAATATTCATCTCATTTACTAGTCTAATGTAGGCTATAACTTGAGCTGAAACTAAAAAATAAACATTTTCATCAACGATTAATCTTTTGGTCTATAAAATAATCAACAAATACTGAAAGTTTTGCCAATTGTTTTTGTTCATCGAGTGATTAATCGACTAATTGGTGCAAGTCCAATGCATGCTATAACATTATTTTCATAAATTATTATATACTTATATACTATAAAAGTACTATAGGTTATAAATGCGTACTATACTACTTTAATTACTACTACTACTACTACTACTAGTAGTAACGTTTACAGTAGAGTGGTATCATAGTTATTGTTGTTATTATTTTCGTGTTATTTTGAAGTAGTCTTCTCAAACATTATGCTGAAACAAAATGAGTTTTCCCATCTCCCGGCGGAAGTGGTTAGTGGAAGCGCTACTGGACTCCAACAGCTAGCTGGCTAGGGCGTTGCTAGCGGCAGAAAGTGGAATTTTTGGTACCTTTCCGCAAGTTTGAATCTTGTACAAATAACGTCTTGCGTTGGGAAAAACAGCGTTTGATGTTCGCTAAAAGTTGTATCCGCCTCGTTGGGTTTTTGTCGTTGTTTACAGAGGACTGGTGGTACTTTCTGTCCCGTTAGCTGGCCACATAGCTAGCCTGCTTCCATCCACGGGAATTCTGCCGAGAAACGACTGAATTCTGGAAACATGGAGTCAAGGACCGTTGCGCTGTGCTAACCGACTCCACTGGATTTTCTTTCCTCAAGGAGACTTTTTGAAGGACAAAATACGGAGACATATCGCAAGCCAGTCAATATTCATGCCGTGCTGTTTATATTTTTTTCGGTCGTTGGCCGGCTCATTGTTGTGAACGGGAGTTTGCTTAGTTTGCACTCGAAACAAGAGCGTACGAAGCAAAGTTTTTTTTTTTGCTGAAAGAGCTCATCTGTTTTGTTAGCTGGTAGCTGGTGAGATTCAACGCCAGCCAGCTTACCGTGAGAAAGGATTGTCTAAAAAAAAAAAAAGCCATTCTGCTTCTTTTTAAATCGACCATCTAAACCAATTGTGTTCCTGAATCTAACGTCTTACACCGGTATAACATTAGCTGCAGTTGTTGCTAATTTGTAACACGGGTCGTTTAAACTCGGTATTGAGCGACTCTCATGGTCACGGGAGAGTCTTCCCCACAGCCACAGACAGGCATTTCTTGGAGCAGGGAATACCAAATGGGACTGGAGGAATTTCCAGCATCTTCAAAGATCATTTAGGAACCGAGCTTCAGCCGAGCTGGGGTGGTGGCAGACGGACTACATCGCAGGGCCAAGGTGTCTGTTTTATTGGAATACATATTGTTTACACATTTCATATCGGCGAAAAACTGGGATGTGAATGCAAAGGATTCATACAAGGAGTTCATACATGCACGACAACTTGTGCCAGCTGACGCAGTATATCCATTCTTGTTGCCAAAATATTGTTAATAGCCGGGGTAGGATATCATCTGACTGCACAGCTAATACGACAGAGGCCCCGATTAATTTTTAAGGTCTGCACTGTAGATTTCTTGCTATTCAATTTTGGCAAGGTGTACTGGCTAACAGATATCTAATAGGTAGTATTTTGGTTTTCTCTTGTGTTTGGACGTGCATTGCAAGTCATTTTTTTTTTCAACACCATTCTCAAAATCCTTGCCCACTTCAGACGAATGCCAGAGAAGGACGCTCCAGGAAATCACCTCATCACACTCTGGAAAATGTTAATCGGATATAATTTGCTGCAAATCTAGAACCGGAAGCCCAATGAGTGACACACAGTCCAGCTTCACTGACAGGTACAGTATACAACGACCTTTATGTTCTAATAATGCACAGTCTGCACTCCGCATGCACACATTTTTACAGTAATAACACATGACATTTTGTTACAGTTACTTGATTTGGATTGATGATACAGTCTGATGAAAATATATGTTTTTCATGGTTCCAAGTAAAGCACTTCTTTGTGGTGCTATGCTCAGTAATAACTATCTT
Organism: Cottoperca gobio; assembly: GCF_900634415.1. Lineage (NCBI taxonomy): Eukaryota > Metazoa > Chordata > Actinopteri > Perciformes > Bovichtidae > Cottoperca > Cottoperca gobio. Next base: position 10,499,745 of record NC_041367.1, on the reverse strand, counting down.
ATACAATGTAATTACTAAGGAAGGACATTAGATCTTGATGGAAACTCTGCTGGTCTCAGCATGGGCAATGGGGTTTTCTGCAGACAGTAAAATAGTACTTGTCCAAGGATTGAGAAGGCCTGCCACGGTTTGTGTGCCAGGGAACAATCGCCTGTGATCCTGTACACCTTTCAACATCCCTATTACCTCTAAGACTTTAAAGCTTACCCTCTCCTACACCTATTAAAACTGTCTCTGGATTTAGACAAAACCTTAGGTTCGTCAACTAATCACCTTATCAACGTGCACTCAGAGATTGGACACTGTTGCTAATGTGCAATGGCCCAAAGATCGCGCTAAAAAGTATGGAAAGGTCAGTCCGTATCATCATAATTCATTGTGATATAATTTGTCAATATTCTGTTATCGCATCATTAGGAAATAATTAATTCTGCTATGTTGTTTTTGTACCTGAAAGAACAAAGAGGTTTCTATTCTCAATTTGATGTACTCTGGCAGTGTAACAGAGAAGTGAAGCTGTTGCATTACGTCAAGCCTTTCCACCTGAATCCCACATACCTGCAAGGAGAGCAGGCCAAAACAGTGGAATGTGGTCGGTAGATTCAGAGCAGAAGGAAGCTTTATTGCACAGGTTGGGATCTGAGATATCCTCCTGGCTAGGACATGAGCTTGAGGCTAAAAGCCCAACCCCATTTTACATGACCCCCCTCCCCCACTTCAAGGATGGCGACAGTGGCTGGCACCAACTGCTATTGTGGTGATGTTTACTGTGTTTTTTCGAAATTGTATTACCACAATACTCTACATGGCGCTACTTACTAAACCCAATGAAGATGTCAGCATGTCTCTGGTTGCCTTTATGAACAAATCAGTGCTTTCCAATCCCTTTAGCAAACCTGCATTGAAATGTAAACTGTGGTTGATTGGCAAATAAATCCCAGAGATACTCCCGATGCCGTCAAGCACAAACTCTTAGGATGCTATTAGACAGTGTAGTATATTTAGATTTGCTGCTGGCCTGCTGCATGTGAAGGCTTGAGGCTGTGCTACACACATTTGCTGTCTATTCAGCTTCATCCTTTAGTCAAGCGTACGTGGGTTGATATCTTTTAGAGTGAGTTTCTTCATCTATTTGTTTTAGTTTCACAAAGTCTCTGTCCTAAAAGCCACACTTGTTACTCCAGTAGAGCATGATGCAGGCCGTTATGTTATCAGTGTGACAGCAGTCTGTAGACTGCAAGCAACTAGCTCTGTACATCTGTTGCACAAAAACATCTTACTTAGACTGCAGCAGTTTTTCAAGGGTGCTTTCCACAGATAATGACTATTGATTTATGGTGTTGTCTGTCTTTCCCTCTCTCCTTAAGTCCGTCTGTATTCCCCTCGCCTTGCTTTCTCTCCACTCTGTGTTGTGCATTTTGTTTTCGCTCTGTTGGCTACGGTGGGAGTACGCATCCAACATCTATTGGGGTTGGGCCGTCAGCCGATGGGTCAGTTTAGTGTGCCGTTGGCTCTTTGTCATCGAGTTCTGCTGATCTCCACGTTTTTGCCACTCCCCCCCCCTCCACCCCCCTGAGGCCCTCCCGGGAAGTGGGGCTAGTGACATCACTAATAGTAAACAATAGCTTTTAGTGGGAGCAAACCGTCTGTCCGCTGTATGCTCCTCTCCAGGTCAACCAGTGTAGGTCAGGTGCATTCAGGGAGGCTGGTTGGAGTATGTCTTCATTGTTATCCCGTTGGAGGGAAAGTGTTATGTCTGTGTCTAGTTCATTAATAGGGTCGCACCCAACCAGTTTGTTACTGATTTCATTATCATTGATTATCACGCAACTGTTGATCATGTGAATGATTGGACGTCGATCGCTCGTTTAGTCTTTAAACTTCCAATTATGATGCCAAAATGCTCACTGCAACTTCACAGAGCCCGAGCTGATATCTTCAGATTGTTTATTTTGTCAAGCCAACATCTTAAAAACCTAAGAGAATTCGATTGACAATAAAAAATGACACGACACATTTGCAATTCCGCATACAGCTAATGTTGAACTGGATAAATAAATCAAATCACCGCCATAATCAAAATGGTTATTAATTGATATTCTTTTTGATTGACTAATAAAGTCATTATGTCGACACCTAGTGCTAATGACGTGGCACTAGAGTTGATATATGCCTTACTGCAGTGGAATTTGATACATCGTTTCATGAGTAGTTGTGACAGCTCGGTCTGCTTGTATGCGTCTCCTGTGCTTGGCATCCCTCCCTTTTTATAATGCAGTATGCTCCTACTCCATCTAGTCAGCACTGCTACTAGAGAAGCTGTGTCAGCTGCTCTGAACTGTGCTTTAAAATGAGTGTCCAGAAGTCATTCAAAGCTGTGATCAGAAGTGCAGAGGCTCCAGCTCTGCATGCACTTGGGATATGTGCCGCAACTGCAAAGATAAGATATCATTTTTGCAGGTTGGAATAAAATACGACTAATTCAAGTCAAAACCAACTTCTGAAATGACTTTACTTCAACTTCAATTAATTGAAAAACTAATAGGGAGATTAATCAACAATGAAAGTACTCGTTAGTTGCAGCCCTGGTTCGTTACCCAAACACTTCTTAATATTTTGTAACCTCAGCTATCCTGCTGCAACAGAAAAAGTCTGATTTTCAAGATTGTGAAGCAATTCACTTTCTCCCTGGCAGTAAATCATTTCTAGCTATAAATTACCACTACTTGTTGTAGCCTGTAGGCCTTTCTTTTCCATTTGAAAGATTTTGTCACAGCATTTTTGGCTTACAGCAAGCTCTTGCTCACTTCAGTAACATCAGGTCGTTGCCAGTTGATTTTCCAGGTGATCTCCAGCAATTTGAATATAATTTGCATCAAAATGTGACAAAGGTGGTGTCTCAACCACATGCTTTTGGTTTTAAAAGCAAATACATTATACATTATACATGATCCAGGTTTGTGAACAGGTGTGCAAGCTCCCATCTTCCTACCCTGCATTTAGGGAGCACTACTTGGGAATTATAGAGGTCAAAACAAGTTCAAATCAAGTTCAATAGCTGTAAAACAAATGGCATCTAAAGCAGATCTTTTTTACGGTATGTTGCTATGGTTTCGTATAGTAGTAGTGTATACGAAAAAACCAACACAACAGGAACACCTGTATAGTCTTATGCAATTACACACAACAGCTCTGCAATATATCCTACCTTATTAAGTGGCTGCACGACTTCCCTACGCACAGCGGAAAAGGAGAAGCAGTTTGATGGCAAACTGGAGCACTATTTTGTACAACGGCTCGATCTCAGATGTCGTATGGAGTCTGGTTGTTTGTCCCATTCAAAATGAATGTGAATAGTTCTTGTTGGTGGGATAGGTGTGTCAGAGGCTTAGATATATTTCAGATTTTCCAGAAAGAGGACACTAATAAGGCATATACAAGTACAGTAGCTCCAGATATTATCTTCATGTTTTCTACATCTGCCATCACTGCAACCACTCGCACACATCTTCTGCCATAAATCTCCAGTTTAAAATGGAAAACTAATTGATCCATAACAGTGGACTCCTTTTCATCAGTCCTCCTCCACTGTCACCCTGCGCTCTGTCTCATGTCTGACCCATAATGTGAATTATGGTTTAAAAGGCCAGTACTAATTAAGTGGCCCATCATCTTACTATGTTGTCATTTCACCTTGTGCCATCCTGGAGTTATGTTACCGCTGCAATTACGGTCGTCAGTGATGCATTTAACACGGTTCTCTAGAAATAGGTTTGGCTATTAACGACATGGGCACATTTTGGTTCAAGTGGGCGGCTTTATATTCTCTATGCAGCAAAATTGCTGCATTAAGCTCAGTTGGAAGCTTAATATTTTCAATATTACTTATTTGTTTGTATTGCGACTGGTTAACTACCGAAAGTAGGAACAAAATAAATGACTAATTTCTTAGTTTTGTTTATTTATAGAATGTAAATGAAGACCTGAGGAAGACTCTGCTCACATCTGGATGTCACTTTGGCAGGCACACACCAGCTCTCCCCATACTCTGTTCGTTCTTGCCAGCTCCCATTTCACTCGTTTTCACACACTCTCTCAATGGCATCCATCACTTATTCAATTCTTGGCTTCAATCAATCCCTTTCTCCCATCATCGCCACATTTTCATTTATGGTAATGGGGTATTTACTGTTTTCAAATTTGCCTTCACAAGTTCGCCAGGTACATACAAATAAAAGTGGACAGGTGGAAATGGTTAGTCCATTCTGTGGTTTGGCGTGGGCCTTTGTGTGTGTTTTTTGTTGTGTTTCTTTAGTTTTCTTAGTCAAGACAAGCCTGGTTAAAAGGAAAGAAATGGACACTGCGATAGCAAAGGAGACAGAGATGGCAGAGAGGGAAACAAATAGACGATGCCCCGGGGGTAGTGATGTTGGAGTGTGGGTAAAGTCTAGGCATTAGCTGGGGCTCGGAGTGCTGGGGGAGTTGGGGTCTATCACCCAGCCCTGTGATGCTGATGCTTGTGGACACCCTCTACAATCCTGCCCTGTTCGCCAATAGAGCTTCAGGGCCCAAACATTACTTTCACTTCACAAAAGACAGGATCACTACAATAGAGAAAAAGGGGACACGGGTAGAGAGCTGTCTTGCCCAAGTGCCATGTCCTCACATGTCCATGTAAGGGTTTTGTAGCCATGAACTAGGCTAGTGCCTTCAAGCTAACTGTGACACTTGTGATGCCACGCTATCCTGCAGACTGCACAGTGTCCCAAGAGATGTGAAACGGGGGGTGTATCTTCGATTTCTCGCTGTTAAGTACCTTATCTCACACTTCATTGATTCATACAATACATACGTGTTTCTTTTGTAAGTCCGCACATACAGTATGTCCAGGCAATCTTTGTCTGTAGGAGCTAATGGCTGACATTAAAACGCAGCAGTGTTTATGTCCCCTTCCCTGGCTCTCAGAGTGGGGGTACTCTAATTGAATGTTGGGGCTGTATTGTAGAGAGAGAGAGAGAGAGAGAGAGAGAGAGAGACCAGCAGCCTGCTGCAGCACTGTCTATGATTCATCTTACGTTGCCTGTCTTTGCTGATTCAGGGGCCTAGACAGACTAACACAGCCCTCCTCTATCTCTACAACACAGGTTCTGTCACCAACCTTCAGCAGAGTTGAGGACTCTGCGTTTTGAATTGCTTCAAGTAATTTTGATAGCAGAAAGCTAGGATAGGAAAAAGGGAAGATGAGGAAGAAAACGGATGATGTACTATAAATCTTTACACATTTGCTCATAATAATCTTTGGTTGGGATATTCTTGTTGCCCCATGAATGTCCTGATGTTTTCCCTTAGTGATGAATCACTCATAATATTATCATCTTGCTGTCACTAAGCTAGATGTCTTTAGTGAGTGCAATGTTATAGATGGATCATTGTATAGCTTTAGCAGAGAATGAAGTAATAGTGTGTGTTTACTACACGTTGCATCAGCTTTAATGTCATCATAGGTCTGCTTCTAACAGCTATTAATAAGCCTTTTAAGATCACACACACACACACACACACACACACACACACACACACACACACACACACACACACACACACACTGTCTGTCATTCCAGGTGTTGCTTGAAGACACTTCAACATACCCTATACTGTTGTGCTAAATTTAAAGTTAAATAGTCAGTTCAAAGAAGTTACTCGTGGATTAGAAAAGCGGTCGTGTTTTTGTGACAGGTCTCATGACCAGCAGCGGTGTGGACAGTGTTGCATGTTGAACCACCTCTTTTCCTTTCTCAGTGCTGGAGGACAGCAGACAGCATAGCGTGAAGAAATGTCTATCCCGGCCCTCATGTCAGGAATCCTGATGAGGTTTATTGGGGCAGAAAGGGCACTATTTTCCCCCGAGGCTGTAGCTTGAGCTTCAGAGCTATTGCTCTCGTCTCTCTAACACACATCACACCTCTCTCTCTCTCTCTCTCTCTCTCTCTCTCTCTCTCTCTCTCTCTCTCTCTCTCTCTCTCTCTCTCTGTCTGTCTCACACACTCACTTAATGCTCTCTTTAAATCCAATATAGACAGTAGTATATGATTACACTGCTAAGGCCACACGTTTTACGTGGCATCAGTGTGTTTGATATTAAAACGAGTCTGTAATACAGAAGGTGGTTAAAAGGAGGAGTATCACTGCGTGGGTGTAGACTACTTCTTTCTCCGTAGTAGGGAGTGGAAAGCAATGACGTAATGCTGGCTGTGTATTTGTGTGTGCACCCACATTGTGTGACTCAGGTATATAGATTAGATAACAAGCTGTGAGTGTGTGAGTTCTCTCCCTTTGGCAGGCTGCATGCATAAATCAGGCTGTTCAAAAGACTGTATCATTACACCATTGAGATAGAATCACAGACCAGTTTTAAAGAGGTGGCATGAATGAATGAATGAATGGCTGGCTGAAAAGGAGATATTGCCAGTTCCAAAGGGTACGTGGCAGGTCAGTAGCATGACTCGGCACAAAACCCAGCTGAGGACACTGTGCCGTCACCACAGATTTACACTGCTACACTTCTGCCACGTTTCCCAGTGTAATCGAACATCTGAGGATGTTTTGCAGGGGGGCGAGGTTATGTCGTATTTCACCTCCTGGAATGAAACACACCTCAGTCTGATCTCTGCAGGCTGCAGGCAACTCCCAAAACTGTCCAATCCACTCCCAGTTTCAACAACACCTGTGATGTGAGCTGTGTTGCTCTGCTTCTGGTGTGTGACTCCAGATTACTGCAGCAACTCCATACAGTACAAGTTACAACAGCAGCTGACAGGAAAGAAAGTCAGGGTAAAGCTTACTTTACCAAGTGTTTACCTACTTTGTTTAATGACTTTGATGCATTGGATGTATCCTGCCAACTTTTGTAGTTACTTTTTGTTGTATTGGCTCTTTTTAAATATTCAATAAACTACTTATAATTCAACTTTGACTTTCCTATATATATCTGCCTATATATGCTTGAGGAACTGAGAATAACCTGAAGTGCTTCCCCTGAAAGTTGCATGAGTTGGTTTAGTTCCTTATTGTTCACCATTTTCCTTCCTCTTCAGTTTGCGAGACAAGTTCACAGAAATGGCTGTGTGTCAGAGTCCTGCTCCCTCAGGGCTGTTCGTCCCTCCCTCCTTCACTGCTTTTCTCTCTCTCATGGTCTGGTCTGGTCTCGGCCTCTCTTGCTGCCACTGTTGCTGCAGTTGGCCCAGCTCTGCCACAGTTTTCCATCAAAACACCAAACCTCAATGAAGCATTCAAGCCCAGGCCCGCTCCAGTGATGCCCCTCCCTCCCATCCCACCCTGTTCTGACTCTGCCTTCTTTCTCTCTTTCTCACTCACTGCTCATTTAATGGCCTCGTCCAGGAAGAGGTCCTAGCTGAGACTTGAAGGCTTTTATTGCTGGATCTGAAGAATTGAATGGGCTGGAGAAAATGTATTCTTAAATGTTGTTTCAGTGGGAAAATGCTCTCTGTTTTAGCATGTTGTTGTCTGAGAGTATGTATGATCTCTAGTCAAAAAGGTGTAAACTGTAATCTAGACAAGTAGAAAAGCTGCACTTGTTAGTGTTATTATTTTAGAAATATTTGTTTTCAAGTGCTGCAGCAGAGCAACACTTCTATAGGCTGTTTATTGATCTATTATTGACTCGCACAATTATTTAAAAATTATGTGATGAGCGATATTAATGATCATTCTCTCAATTAATTATTTAGCCTAATAAGTGTCAGAAAATAGTGAAAAATGGCCATCACAAAGCCCAAGCTGTATTCAAACTGCTTATTTTCCAATTTAACAGTCCAAAACCCAAAAATATTACTAAGAAAATATCCAATAGTTGCTGATAAATCCTGTCAATCGACTAATTGTTTCAGATGTGGTATGTTCTCAGTTATCGTATAAGCTGGTTATTGTGTTTATAACAGAGTAGTCGAGTGTTTAATGTATCATTAGGATTTGAACAATTCCCTACTGTTTCCTCCTGGACAGAGAATGCACTGCTAATGTGCAGCCATTGTGATAGTTCACTAGAGATATACTGTGAAGTTGTGTGAGCTGTGACTGCGTGTCAGTATAAACTCAAGAGAGACCCTTTTAATTTGACCAGTCAGCTTTGCAGTGACTGAAGTCTGTATCCATTAAGATAAAGGACTACTGGGACAAACCTCCCCTCCCAGAGTCATAACTACACTATTTAATTTCCCACTTCCAACTACAACTGGATAGTATTTTGCTCTGGAGGCACATATGACTCATCAGTGAAGACTCATTGTTAAATAACTTAAGTCATTCTGTGTGTGTGTGTGTGTGTGTGTGTGTGATTACGAGGTCACTATAGACTCTACTCTGTATAGACACACACAGTAGAGTGAACTAGATGCAATAACCAGTGCTTCAAATATGGATTACATCTGGTAGCAACACTTGAACCAAATCTTTTTAATTATTTGTGTACAAATGATTAGGCCTCTTTTTGGCGTTCTGTTCCATTCTAAAAACGTGCACATCACACAGCTGATTGCCAGACAACTTTTACATTCTACAGTTTAATATTCTGAAGTTTTTATTAGCCGGCCTGCAGTAGCACTCTCTGCTTCTGATGTTTGCTTTGCCACCTATGTTGCGATGAAGTTTCTGCATCTTTTTTAAAAGGTGTTTTCGACTGTGTTACTATCAATACTGCTGTGTTGTGTAGTTTCGACGTGATGCTCGCGGGTCGTCTTTTCATAATTCTTTCAATTTTCTTTTCCACATTCCATTGAGCTGTTATGGAGTTCAAATCAATGTGACAGCGGCACTTCTCGTCCACTGAGGCGGAAAGATGTCCTTTTTTAGAACGTTTTTATTTTAATTACATTTTAGTCTACCTTTTTATGATGCTTGCGCACAGGCGTCGGCCGTGCCCGAAAGTTATGATTTCAGGTTTTCCGTCTGTCCCATTCTCGCGGACGAGATATCTCATGAAAGCCTTGAAAGGAATTTCTTACAATTTGGCACAAATGTCCACGTGGACTCAAGGATGCACTGATTAGAATGTTGTGCTCAAAGTTCAAAGTCACTGTAACCTCCAAACCAAAAATTGTTATTGGCCTCAACTCGGACGAGGAACAACTCCCAGGCTTTGATCTTGTCCTTCACCCTTCTCTCTGCAACGTTGTAGAAAGGATGAGAAGGGTCATCCGAAATGGCTTTGAATTTGTTCCGCGTGCTCCTCTCTGCCACCGCCTACACACTGTCCAGTTCCAACCTGATCACCTAGCTGTCCCTCCGTAACAGCTTGTTGAGACTGCTGACCTCCAAGCCTTGATGCTACCACCCCAGCACACCACCATGAAGAACAGAGCGCTGACTATTACAGACTGATAGATCTGCAGAAACCTGTTGCACACACTGAAGCATCTGAGTCTCCTCAGCACAGTGAATGATGCGCTGCAGTCTGCCCTTGTCCTTGGCTCTAGCTGCCGTGTACCAGATGGTGATGGCAGGTTGAACTACTTTAGCTGACGCAGGCAGTACATCCTCTGTTGTACTTTCTTGGTGATGGAGCTGATGTTCAGCCTTGAGGGTGAACCGATGCTGATGGTCTGACAGTGAGAGACATGCTTCCCCAGCTTCACTTTAAAGGTGGTGTCGGGCACGTGCAGCTGGGAGGGCTCGTCCTGCAGCAGAGCCGGGAGAAGTATGGCATGGTAAAATACTTAAGGCAGAGCTGCTGTCCAAAACAGGATCCTGGCAGAGGTTCCTGGAGAGTCATGGTGCTGTAGGATGAAATGTTAGGGCCATGTTGACTTTATCGTCTACAGACCTGTTGAATCTGCAGGGTTTGAAAATGGGACAGAGGAAAAGGAAAAGGCGCTCAAAAGAGTTCATAACCAACGAGGCCAGGACGACGGGTCTGTAGTCATTAAGTCTTGTGATCCTTGTTTTTTTTATAGGTGGTGGTGGTCTAGTGGTTAGGCTTACAAACAGAACAAATAGAACACCGGAAGGTTGTGGGTTCAATACCGCCACCATTGTGCCCCTGAACAAGGCACTTAACCCCGAGTTGCTCCAGGAGGACTGTCCCTGTAGTAAGTTTACTGTAAGTCGCTCTGTATAAGGGCGTCTGCTAAATGACTTGGTTTGTGTGTTTTCACCTGATTCTGTACAGCAGGATATTTTTGTTTCGCTCATTTAGAAATGCTATTTACATTTTGAGAACATTTTGCTTGTCACAGTGTATTTATTATAAGTGCGAAAATCACACAATCATGTTTGATATCCTTTTAAACTCGCACAACAGCTAGTCCCATCACCTTAAGTACTTGCATTTGTATTCAAACTCATTTCTTCATCCCGACCTGCAACCTGCTGTTGCATGATTACCTAACTGGCATACTATAAATGTGTACATCCTTCAGTAGCAGTAATGTTGTCTCTTTTATGTGCTTTTTTTCATTCTATGTTGTACCTTGTGTTTCAGTCTCAACATCTCATACACCACTGCTCAAGTCTTCTCGTTCATACGTCCTCTTATTTCTGTCCATTACTATGATCCTCATCACCTCTTAAATGTGTCTGAGACGGGTCATTTAATATTTAGCCCTTTAGTCATTTTCATGGTTATTTGATATATAGATACTACACAATATAATTCTAACAAAATTGAACTGATTTAACATTAAACAAAACATCTTGTGTGGTACAGCATTATTTCTGAAGGCATGATTCACAAGTGTAGTTAAACATTATAGAAAGCCTGCCGCATCATCCAGCCCCTTTTTAGAAGTTGGTTTTCCTGTCAACACTTTCATTTGTTCCTGTATGATCTACCAAGAACAACATCTGCCTACTCAGTTTTGCTGTTCCTGAGCTTGTACGTACGCATGTCCCAGTTCAGTGTGTGTTTATGTGCTGACTTTTCCATCTCTCCAATTCAGAGGTTTCGTAGGGAGTGGGCTACTTAAAGCTAGTTTTCTTTTTCTTTTTTCTGCTGGAGGCTCTGGAACTTATTACAGTCTGAGGCATTTTCATAAACGGGCCATTCAGCTGCCCCTGCATGGCTCTGAATGGGACACACTGTCGCCAGGAGAAAGAGAGTTAATGTGGGCTAGTGAGTCCTCCCTATTACGGAATAGTAGTGTAGTGATTTACACTCGTGTTTCGTATTATAATTCTGTGTACATTTAGATTTGAAAGAATATTATTCTAATTAATATTATTCATTCTTTGTCTATTACGTTTCCTTAAGCATTATATAAAGTGCCACTTGAAATGACCGTAGTAAATATGCCCTGAATAAAGAGATGTGGGCTCTACAATTTAGTATAAAAAGATATTTGTTTTTGCAGGATTATTTCTTCAATCCGTTCCACGCTTTCCACTTCATCGCCATAAAAAATACTAGTAAAACTGAATCTAAATTTAGCCTCTGTGGTAACTATGTAACAATATGACTTGTGCCGTGCCTTTTCATACTACAGTACATGAAGAAGAATAGCAAAACATGGCTCCCTCGGAGCTGTACTGACTGTGCAGACCCCACCAGGAATAATGCTGAGCTGAGGGGACCACACAGATAATTGCCACAGACTCCATGAGTGTTCAAGAGATTTTCCTTTCAATGGAAAGTGCATTACAGATAAGATTTGTGAAATCTTGCCCTTTAAATAGCTTTGGGATAATGACTTACAGGGAACTTAAATAGGTTAAAGGGTCGTTTAAAAAAAAAAATGTGGTTTGCTCCTTTTCAAGAAGTACTAGAGTTAAACTCTGTTCTTGTGTATGAACACAATGTATGTGTGGAGGTCCAGCTAAGTTGGCTTTTGTGAGACACTCACTCCCACAGATGCTTATATGCACTCCTCAAGTCCAATGCTGTGTCCAAGTGAGGATGGACACCTTTACTCTTCAATGTAGAATTCATTATTTCCCTCTGAACTACCTTTTGAGTCAATAAGACTTTATCCTAAAGCTCAAACACCTACTGCGAGAATTAATTAACAGTGCAGCATCTCCTTAAATCTAAATTGCCAATGTGTGTTATCAATTTGCGTCTGCCAAACAGAAAATCAATAAAGAAATCTCTAACTTCCTGGAAAACATGGCCTTTTCCAATATGGTGCTGACAGTATCCCTAAATTGTTTCATCACTACATCACTCTGTTGCAGTAATCGGTCTCAGGGGCAGGCTGCGTCGAAGGACACAGGCCATGGATGTGATTAGGATATGATTATTGTAGTCAAGTCATGATGTCTGTGAGGAACTAAATCACCACACACACACACACACACACACACACACACACACACACACACACACACACACACTGAGATCTAAGAGGCAGAGCGCATTTGACCTGGAAAAGGCTTTAATCTACAGCTGAAGAACTCTGATGTTTGATCAGGATTATCATGTTTACCACTATATGGGTCTGAGGGGAAGCTGTCATCTTGTTTTTCACCCTACATATAGGCATAAAGAGCTCCGCTTTTGTCTACTTTATGACATTTACACTCTTTATCAGTTAATTTCTTTGAGGTACTGACGGTCTTTCTGTTTTATATTGCAGGTTTCCCAAGAAAGCAAACAGGTAAGAATCTTTATTTTCTCGCAAATATTTAATCCTGTTTATTGGAAGGTAATCCTGTGGACACATACACACCAGTGGTTTACATACACAGAGCTCCAGATGAGGGAAATGAGGCAGGTTTTACTAGGAACTGGTGTGTTACAACACAGAAGTCTTCAGAGCTTGTACCAAACATAACCCCCCACCCCCCCCCCTCTCTCATGTACACACACACACATACACAAACACATGAGTGAGGGACAAAGGGGTCCCTCTTCTGAGGGCGGTCCATCACTGCCTTTCACTGTGAACAGAACAGTGGCCTTTCACAGTTGGGGCCGGTATAGGCAGAGGCCGCCATACATAGCCTCCCGAGGTTCAAGCCGGAGTCTGGCCTTATAGCACCACCTCTGAGGAGCGTCCTTTCTCTGGCCTTGCTCCCTGGACACTCAGCAGAGCGGCTCCACATCCTCTCTGGCTGTCACATTATACAGTAGACACACTCAGCACGATTCATACACTAGGAGTTCCTCTTGCCTCATTATTCTCAACGCTGAAGAGAACAATTGCTGGTCCTGTGTTGGTGTAATTCCTCCTGAACATTCACTTGCATGTATCTTGTGCACATGCAGGGTAGTACTACAGTAAGATGCAGCGACACTGCCTGTAAAAAAATGCTACTTATAAAAGACTACAGTGTTGTATATGACAGCATATACTGGATAATAACCATCGTTTAACCACGTGTTTCTCATGGGGTTTTCTCTCTAGAACCAGCAGCATTCTCAGTAAAGACCACCCCCCGGACAAGAAACCCAAAAGTGACAAAACCTCACTTCCCTCCAATGAGTTTGACCCTACAGGTAACTTCCCAGTTTCATTTTCAGGCTCACACTCCTGCTCTGTTTTTCTTATTTGCTCTTTTTCTTTTACGCTCTGTCACATATTCCATCCTGTCCCTCTATCTCTGTATGTATCACTTTATCTGACTGCCTCAATTTCCTCTCTCTCTCTCTCTCTCTCTCTAGCTCTCTAGCTCTCTCTCTCGCTCTCTAGCTCTCTCTCTCTCTCTCTCTCTCTCTCTCTCTCTCTCTCTCTCTCTCTCTCTCTCTCTCTCTCTCTGTCTGTCTGTCTCTCTCGCTCTCTAGCTCTCTCTCTAGCTCTCTAGCTCTCTGCTCTCTCGCTCTCTAGTTCTCTCTCTCTCTCTCTCTCTCTCTCTCTCTCTCTCTCTCTGTGTCTCTCTCTCCCTCCCTCCCTCTCTTTGTCTGTCTGTCTCTCTCTCTCTCTCTCTCTCTCTCTCTCTCTCTCTCTCTCTCTCTGTTGTCTCTCTCTCCCTCCCTCCCTCTCTTTGTCTGTCTGTCTCTCTCTCTCTCTCTCTCTCTCTCTCTGTCTCTCTCTCCCTCCCTCCCTCTCTTTGTCTGTCTGTCTCTCTCTCTCTCTGTCTCAGTCTCTGTCTCTCTGTGTGTGTCTCCCTCTCTCCCTCTCGCACACACACACAAACATTCTCCTAACACAATTGTGCTGATGATGATTTGCTCGATGCATAAGGCATGCTGGGTTGGGGTGGTGTGTGTATCTTGCTCTATGCTTTGTGCTCTCTTTAAAAACTGTACATTCATTTGACTTGTGTGGTCTGGACTGAGATAATTGTTTGAGTCTTAACACTGGAGCCTAACAACATATTTTGAAAAAGAGTTGGTATTGTCATTTTTTTATGTGTTAGTTCAACTAATGGACAGTATAATATGTCTTTATCTGCTAAGTCCGCATTACTCCCCATTATACCAACTGTTTGGCAAAGGCTTATGGTACGTTACATGTTGCAGATTTTAAGCCGATAAGCAAAAAAAAGAAATCTTAAAATCTGCAGCTGCATGTTTAATGTCCACATGTTTTTTGTGTTGTAGTTTTACATAAATCATTGCACTGTGGGTTTTGTATGTTCAAAGTGTTGGGTGGTCTCGATGCATACTTGAAGGGCACAAAAAGCCACTAAGCCTGTTATGCACTCCAGTTTCAAGTTTATTGCAGGGTGACATTGCGAGGGTTCAGAAACAAACTAGGCTGATATGGTGACACTCCCTGTGGTATTTGTCAGCAATCAGGGCAGTATGATTTGAGATACGACCGAAGCTTCTGTATTCAAAACAAAATAGAAAATCCTCTGCACCACATGGTGGCTTATCTCTGTATGATGCAACACAACAGAGACAAGATGTGCTCTTTCAGTGGTTACACAAGACACGCACTTTGTAGCCTGTCAGTGTGTAGCACCACACGAAAACCTTTTCACATGTATTTCTCTGGTGGTTCGACGATGCAATTATTAAACTAGGTTCAAAGTAACCACAGAAGCAAAGGTTTCTTTATTTAATTGAAATCTACATCATTAGGTCCTCCTTAGAATATTATTTGAATTTATGTCATGACCTCTTGCATGTCTGCATGGTGTTAGTTTGTATTTCTGTTTATTCCTTTTTCTGCAAGTTGCATGAACTCTTTAACAATCTTCTCCTCAGATTTTCTCCTAGTTGCACTTCTTCTGTCATCATTTCAAAGTGCTTTGGGTTTGTTAGGGATGGGCAGGAGTAGTCAGATACTCTGGGAATGGATGTAAACACTTACTCCTGAGAAGTTTATTATCATTAAAGGCATAAGGACACTTATGGACATAAAAAAAGAGGCTCCAACCAAGAACGGTTCCTCCTGTGCTATTGGCTGCAACTTTGTTTAGTTTATCTTTATCATCTGCTCTTTTGCCACAACTTCTAAAATCACCTTCTGGCGTTGACAGACCGGAAATAACTGCAATTTCACTAGTCGTGTCTTCATCGTGCTAAAAAGGTGCTAATTCAAAGGCCCAGTTCCAGTTAGATAAGGCCGTTGAAGTGCTAGTTCATTTTCTGGTGCAATTTTAAAATCTAATCTGCACTTAAATCGCTCAATATCATGTTTGTAATGCAGGATACAAAGTTTGGAAACACGTGGCCTTTGTCATTGAAGTCACAATGAATTGTTAGAGTGGAGGTATTTAAAAAAAATGTTTTAAACTACGCTAGTTCATTTTTAGTGACTGCACTCTTGCCCGTCCAAACCATTATGTTTTATTAAACTACCTATTTTGTTCATTTAATTTTTCTTCTGTCCCTCATGATTTTTCTCTTTCCTGTTTTGTGTTTCCTTTCCTTGTGTTGGTTCTTGTTTTGTTTGTATTGTATGTGTGTTTGTCTGTTTGCTGCTGTGCTGTCTGCGCTGTGGTCTGCGTGGTGGGGGCTGTGAGCAGAAGCTCTGGTGGTGCAGAAGAGTGGCAGCAGCAGTGTGCTAGCAGAGGGGAAGCCTGAGTCCTGTGGTAAGATGCTCCTGTTGGAATGGCTGGTGTGACAGCTGCATCTATACATGCTTCCCGATCGTGATGTGAAATTTATGTCATCCTTAATAATTATATTATTTAACTGCATGGTCAAAAGTCAGAGTTGCATGCCCCTCTGAGATGCCAAGAGATGATCTTAACTGGGATATATCAATATGTGATTAACCTGCTTATTACAACATTTATGCTTAAAAAAAAGTCAACACAAAGTTAAGAGTAATGAGCTCATGTTTGCACTTCTCCGGCAGCTAAAAGCTAATGGGATGTGCTTTGACAGGCTGTAACTAACGGTTATTTTCATTATCGATTCTATAGAGGTCTATAAAACATCAGAAAATGGTTCATAAGGCCTGTCTCATTTTCGTAACGCCCAAGGTGGTGCCTTTTTCATAAACTGAGAAATATTTCATTCACGATCATAAAAGACACAGAAAAGCAACAACAATTTAGACGCTGTTACTAAAAAACATTTGGGATCTTTGCTTGACAAATGTTTATTAATGAATAATTTCCTCTCTACTTTGAAACGTCAGGGATTAAATGGAACTATGGTTCACATTCTTATATCTTTTAGTGCAGCAGCAAAGAGTGAGCCGTGTGCAGCGCTCCATGTAGCACTGTTGCAAGGTTTAAGCATCATTAGCTAAAGCCTGGGTTTTTTTTCCAATCACTACATCTTTGGTCTGTCATGATCAGTACAACTGTACTGTAGGTAAAACCATAGAAAGTATTCAAAGCACTTTTTCCCCGCTGTCCATCTGTATGCTTGATACATTGTAGTCATACATTTTGCTAAAAATGCAGCTGAATACATCACTTCCATTTCAATCCAATAATGTTTAAATAACCTTTTCCACCGTGAAAATGGTCACTGTTGTAACCCATTATAGAGGACGTTAGCCGCTCTGCTTCTTAAAAGATAGATGTTGGATTACCAGGATGAAGTTGCATAGTTTACTTTAAACTGTAATCCCACACTTGAGTCAGGTCCTAATATTGATGTAAAATTTCAATTAAGTGATCATCTAAATGGGATTAGAAATTAGGATCACACAGAAAATAATACTTAGATTACAGGGACTTACTTTCTCTTAGAGTCTTTACTCTAAGAGAAAGTAAGTCCCTGTAGGCAAGCGCCCACTAAACAAAGTGACGCATTTCCAGAGTCCATGTTAGCAGGGTCGTGATGGAGCCAGTGTTCTCTCTCTTGCTCCTCACATCATCTGGGACACCCTTTCACAATAACTGTCTTTAGATAGAGACAGATGTTGTCAAATAATTCAAGATTTCCAAACAAAATGATTTCCATCAGGTGCCTGTCCTCCATATGCAATGAATTGACAGAAGTACCTGTTTCTGCTGATGTCTCTCGTCTATGTGGGCTAGGACAAAGTGTATCAAGATAATCCTCTACGCTCATAATCAACAAAGGATAGGTGTGTTCTCTCTATCTGTGTCTGAATCGGTTATCTCCATTGTGTCTGGTCTGGCACCAATTTAGTATTGAAGTAATTCACGGATGAAAAGCCTTTATCGCAGGACAGCTCTGACATTATCTTCAACAGACTTTTAGATTTGAGGGAAAGTAGTCTGACCTTTCTGTATGTGGGGGTTTCTTATGACTTGGGTTCCTTCTTTTTGTGATTGGGGGCGACTCTGTCAGGATTAAAGGTCAGTTTATTCTCCAGAGAACATTTCCTAGTGCTTCAGCAAAGGGTGCCGATTACAGATCAGTCGAACCTCTGAATAAAACATTAGCTTTGACGGATTAACCTGATCAGTGATCGTGTCGGCACTCCCACTCCTCTTGGTTTTATAAACACCAAGCAAAGATCTCTAAAATGCTGTTAGGACACAGGCAACAGATCAACATCTAGAGGCAAATTCACACAAGCTCTTTAACCCATATGGCTTCATCTGTTTCCTTGACACCCCTGCCCTCTCCCCCTTTCCCTTCCCCCTGCTCCCTCAGCTCTACCTAACCCTCTCTCCATAACCCTCCCCCCCCCCCCTCCCCAGCCTGGGGCTTTTGCCTCCCCTAACCTCTCTCCATGTATTAGCTCCCGTTCTTTCCACTCTCCAACCCCCCACCCCACTACTGCCCTTATCGATCGACTCACCTCTCTGCACAATCAACAAGCTCAAGGGTCACCTTACTCAGTTTGGGTTACTTATAAATTGTAGAGATGTTTTACGATAGCTTACTAATATTGGAAAGATCTCCTCACTTCTTGTTCATGAGAACACGAGACAACATTTTTTTGGCGCATTTTTCATTCTTTGGTTTGTGTGTTCTTTCGTCTGTGCCGTCTTGTAAGTCTAGTCAGTGTCAGACAAAACACTAGAAACACTCTAATCTCCTCTTGCTACGCTACACCTCCATAAAACAAACCTGAAAAGTAACGTTCCTCTCGTGTTTCAAAACGTCCCTGCCACACAGAAGGACCGTCATCATCAGTGTTTACGTTTTTAAGAGGATTTATTCTTCTCTTTTTGTGTCTCGTCACCAAATGAGTTAGTAGACAATGCTAAACCTTTTTTTAAATACGTCCAGAATACATAAAACCTCCCTTAAAAAAAATGTTGCCGTTAAAATGAACAAGCTTTCTTTACTGTGCATGCTCATATTGTGGGACGTCGTAGTCCTAAACTACAGGAGATGGGTTATGTACTAATATGATATTTTCACATTTTTTTATGTCTTAAAACGATACTTGCATGCCCGTATGCAATGTACATTGAACGCATCATGGTTCGCTGTAATTGTTCATCATGTTCTCGCTGGCTGCAAAGAGATGGGGGGGACAAAATCTCTTCATGGTCAGTATGGACAGGAGGAACAAACACAGCGACCCATGGTGCGTTCAATGCATAGTGCATGCGAGTATTGTCTTAAGATAAATTTTGAGAAAGTTTGAATCATCCTTAAAGTGAGGGATCGAGCTCTTAAATTCCTTGTATGTGAAAACCTGCTTGGCAATAAACCAGATCAAACCACTTGTGCAGCATTACCAGGTCTCACTGAAAAGAATCAAGTATAAAAAATACTCTTCGTAGAGTCCAAACATAACATCCCAAAACATGTTTCAGTTTTTTCTCAAAAAAATCTCTGCTTTGCATGTAGTACAAGGGTGAGGTTTAGCTTTAGTTCTTGCACTGGCTCCAGTGAGCCACGTTACATTTCCTTAAGTGACTTCCTGGCCCTTTTGAAAACACTGTTATGTCTTTCTGTCTCACTTGCAGGTCTGGTCCAGCGATGTGTAATCATCCAGAAAGATGAAAATGGCTTTGGGCTCACTGTCAGTGGTGACAACCCAGTGTTTGTGCAGCTTGTCAAAGAAGGTAAGATGGGAGAGACTCAAACTTTAAAAAGGACCAAGAAAAAGATGTTGTTACAGTGACTACTTCTGGTCTAAGCAGTTGGAATAGAGACGTGGTCTCCTTTTCATGCGCTGACATCAAACTGTCACGGTAGTTTGCTCTGAACTCACAGATGTGAGGCGTAATTGGGACTCTGTAACCACCAGCACTCTGGCACTCACTTAGAGAAGTGAAGTCATTCCCTGTGTATTTCCTCCTCGGTACTTTCACAGTAGCTGCAGCTTCTGCTTTATCATATTGTCTTTTTAAAGAGGGGACTTTTGACAGGATACTTATGTGATCCCCGGCAGTCTTTAACTGTCGGAGGATGATGTGGGCTGTTTGTCGGTTCACAAAAAAACATTACACGGTCTGTACAGCAGTGGACAGAGAAGAGGAAGGAACTGATCGAGGACTTTTGTTGCACTGTCATCCGTGCTTGGCAGTGTTCAGCTATCCCCGAACGGCTCCCCCATTTGGGCTTTTGTCACGGACTCAACACAAAGAGCAATCTACTTCGTTTCATCTGAGTAATTCACACAAACAAAGCAAGCCAAATATCTCTAGTATGTCGCTGCAGTCACGTCAGTCTCCATTTTGTTTCCATCTGCTCCCCTGTGGGACACATCAGGTTGCCGTCCTCTGGCACGCTAATCTTAATAAAATCCCGTCGTGTGTGTGTGTGTGTGTGTGTGTGTGTGTGTGACGCGCTATTATTTCCAAATCTTGCAGTGTGTGCATGTTTGAGATTAGAGAGAAGAACATCTGTGAAGTTTCTCTCTGATGAAACCCAATTCCAAAATCGGTTAGGATTTAAAAACTCCTGTAGTCTGAGCCCGGCTTAAGCGTGTGCTGCTCACCCCGGTAAAACAAAATGCTTTTTGTTGCACTGAAACAGAGCACATTAAAATTTCCTTTCACACGTACACATCGTTTAGTCACAAGTTATTCTGCCTCTAGTCCAACTGATCAAAGTTGATCTCCTTAGTTCAGTGACATAAGTTAAAATGATCATACTAATACAAAACTGAAGACCCACAATGCACATCATAAGTAGTGTATTAGTCAAACTGCATTTGGTTTAGAACATACTTCAGCTGTATGCTGCTGTCTATAGAGCCAGACGTGGATCTCATAATAACCTGTCTCGTGCCTAAATCCCTTTGTTTTGGGTGGAGCTGTGAAACAGGTCCTTCTCATAATATAACCACTGTTATGGTCTTTCAAAATAGCACTCAAATAGTCACTTTGCAACATCTGCGCTGTCAAGGCTATATGGTGCATTCATTGCGCCATAAAGGTGTGTGTGTGTGCGTGTGTGTCCCATCCCCCATGCTTTTCATTCTTCCATTTGTTGTATTTCTTTCTTCATCTCTGCTGTTGCTTTAACGCTCTCTTTTGTTCTGTGTTTGCCAGATGGGGCTGCTATGCGGGCAGGTGTTCAGACAGGAGACAGGATCATCAAGGTATTGTGTTCCTCTGCCTCCATGCCTTTAACGGTTGATGTCACTGTTTTCTCGTCCAAGGCCAATACAGAGACTGTGGGCTGCCACCTTCTGGTCATTTAGTATATCTGCTCTCGTTATGCTGCATCTGGGAATGGAATTAGATGTCAAATCAAATAAGTTGGACGTAGAACAGGTAGAGGTTTTGGACTCATTATCTGTACTTGTTTTATTTTATTCTCACCATTGTACCATTGCTGTCTTCCAGGTTAACGGGACCCTTGTTACACATTCTAATCACATCGAGGTGGTGAAGCTTATCAAATGTGAGTTCCTCTCTCTGTGTTTTGACAAAAGCCACATTTAAGAAAGCCTAAAAGTAAAATTGACAATTTGCTTTTGATTTTTGTCCCTTTCTAGCGGGCTCCTATGTGGCCCTCACAGTGTTGGGGCGTCCTCCAGGGCTCGCCCAGATCCCTTTGTCTGAAGCAGAGTCTGAAATGTTGGGCGTTAGCATTTCCTCTCCAAACTCCCCAGCAACAGAACGTCCCTACAGTCCTCTGGACCGCCTCTCCTCCACTCAATCACCATGGGTACTAAACACATCCGTTGCTT
This sequence comes from Cottoperca gobio, assembly GCF_900634415.1. NCBI lineage: Eukaryota > Metazoa > Chordata > Actinopteri > Perciformes > Bovichtidae > Cottoperca > Cottoperca gobio. The sequence continues at coordinate 10,478,371 of NC_041367.1, read as the reverse complement.
CTGTTGCCCTCTTTCTAATTCGTGCCCCCCTTCATCCTCCTTCCTCATCATCTTGGGGGTTTTCACCTGGGTTATCTTTGTCTTTCTCTTCTAAATGCGTCTAATGTTTGTAGTGGCTTCTCTATATCTCATCCTTTTCATAGAATTTCCTAACATTTTCTGTACACTTAAATGCTTTTGGATTATGTTTATCTGTGCGTAGTTTAATGCACAGTTCGTCCATATGCTTTTCAACTTTCCTCTTTCTTCCTTCTTTCTCACAGGATGAGAATAGCAGTGTCTGCAGCCAGAGGGTTGACATGTTGCAACGGATGCTCTCAAAAGAGCAGCAGGAGCTACAGGTTAGCATAACAATCACTGCCACACACTGTCTTCTCTCTATTGTCGCACTGTTTGCGATGTCGAGGTGATTTTCATCCTTGTATATCTGAAACTTGTTCAGGAATGTTGCGTGTTTGTCATCTGTGTTGACAATGAAAGACCTCAGCTCTCATCCATCAATAAAAATGAAAATGACTTTGGGTAGGAGACGGGTAGTTTGTGTGATAAACATCCCACTCTTCAGACCAGACACGTATATCTGATATATTCTTCTTGCCTGATGGTGTAGAGATAACGGGACACGACCGGTCCTGATAGGCTTGTTTTGATTTCACCCATCTTGTTGTGAAGGCGATGAAGGAGGAGTACAGCAGGAACCCCTCCCCTAAACTACTGAAAGACATCCAGGAAGTTAAGAAACACATTCCTCAGCTGCAGGGTCAGCTCTTCAAGGCCACCGGGGCAACACAGGTAAAGCAAATACCTCCGAACTAACCACCTCCCTCCATGTACTTGCATACAGAATAAGGGTATCTGGGGGACACTGATTAACCAGTAACATCCAGGCAGTATCATTTTGTGTAGTGCGTTTAGGGATCGCTCCAGACGATCATTAATCCTAATCTTATCAGAGGATTAGGCTTTCTCTGTGGGAAGCCACTCTTTTGTGTCTGCGTGACAGTTTATGTTATTATGTCATCGCTCACTGAACCTTGTGTTTATGCATTTCAACATATAAATCTGCTCGCTCCAGTTTTACTTATAAAGGTTGTATTTTTATGAGACTACATTAAAATACTCATAAAAGTCATACATTAATTTATTAGTACCAATGCTAGCCTCGTCTGTCCTAAAACACACCTCATTCTAGACTTTGTGAGTCTTGTTGTTGTGTAATAAGGTTGTTCATAGTTAATAACACATCGTGTTTTAACATGAACCCGTAGGAGGCTGTTCCAGGTGGTGATGCAGATGATGGTAGCATGTTTGAGACAGAGCACACTCCCACCTCTAAGGGAGACAACAGTACAGACCTGTCCTGGAGCAGCACTCCTGTAAGTTATCAGCACTACCAACCAAGCTCGTGTCTCGATTAAGCATTCAAAGTACAGCTAGTCGTGTATGAAAACTAATCGAATACATTATTTGTTGAGTTTTTGTGACATTTTAAATGTTAGATCAAGTCGGAATCTAATGCTTTGTTCCAATCTACCTCCAGATATCTCGCGGGTTTGGACCTGGATCTCCAGAGAGCCTTTACTCAAGAGAGTCATCCTTCCCCAGCCCAAAGAGCACACCCAGGAACAGCTACAACTCCTTCCACTCTCCAGAGGCAGAGGACACCACTGACCTGGTAACTATACTCATTGGCCTGGTGCAATTTCTGCATAAGAAATGTACTAGTTGTGTGTGTTTTTGATAATTATTCCATGTTGAAGAATAATCTCTGTCAGTGCAAGCATGCCCCAGTCAATTGGGTTATAAATGTTAAATTGGAGAATTTCTTTATTAAAAACCCCACCACATTGTACCACTGTCTTTCCCCCAGGACTCTCTGTCCCCTACCACAATCAGCAGTCCCCCTTCCTCCCGCCTCGTCTCGCAAATCATTGGAGCTGAGGATGATTACTTTGATTCAGACCAGGAGCAGGTAACAACCGGGCAAACTCAACATCTATGTCAATCATAATCAAAGTGTTTTAAAAAAGTAAATAAAAATGTGGTTCTGTCATTATAAAGACGACAAGAGTGCAAACCGTTTGATTTGAACTGATTTTGTTCCAGACAAACGGCCAGTGTAACAACTTTAACAACATCGAGCAGCTCAAGACTCGTCCCGCCCACCTCGCAGCCTTCCTCCACCACGTCTTCTCTCAGTTCGACCCTGCCCCTGTGGTAAAGACCTTCTTCCTTCACACCTTATAAAAAATATTTTATGTATTCATTTCCTGTTTTTATGCGGCGTGGCAGACATGACAGCTCACTTATTTTCTTTTATAATCCTATGACCTCAGCTGTGCTACCTCTATGCTGACTTCTACAAGCAGACCAACTCCAAAGAGACCAGACGAGTGTTCATGGACCTCCACACCTTCTTCATTGACCGCGGAGCCGTAAGTACAGTTTTTGGTTCCGCACTGGGCAATGTGCAGGTCGGACTCATCAGTGTTCCTTCGCTTGTGCACACACCAAGTCACAATTGCGCATGTCCCCACATTGTCAAAATGACACTAAGTACACAGAGGACAGCCCCAGTATCTGTTTTAGTTTTCTTGAAGTCCAAGGCATCAACTCCAATCTGAAACACCAATGATGAGATCTTTGTCACAACATGGAAACATCCACATGTTCAAAACAACAAACATAACATATGTTAACATATTAACAGGTCATAATAAGGTGATATAGTTGATTACTAATTGATTATCACTTCATTCATATATGATGCCTATATGTGCTTTGACATTAAATATCATTTTCTCTGTTTCTTTTACAGAATTTGAAAGTTGCTGTTCCTGAATCCATCTCTACTGATCTCGGTAAGTATTTTTTTTATTCCTTTGGTTCTCTGCCCAGTGTCATTTTCAGTAGGCAGTGTTCTTTTGTTACAGTCACCTTTTGTACTTCTGTGGCCAATCCTCATTACACAGTCCCTGTGAGCCATGCACACGGCAAACTAAGGTGTTAAGAAATCAAATGGTCTGATGGTTTGGAAAATATTGCTTAACCTTAACAGCGCATATTAAGTGTGCTCTTGACATAATCCTTCTACACTTGGCATACAGTATACGTGACTGTGTGTGCGTGTGTTTGCAGACCGCCGGCGGACAGAACTGATCCCGGAGGAAATAAACAGACAGCACGTGCAAACACTGCAGGAGTCTCTGCTCCCTGACATACAGAGGAACCTTGAGGATTTCAGGTAAGCTTCTCAGCTCTGAATTCTTTATTTTCCAGGCCGTGCTAGGTTTTCCGATTTAGTTGCCGAACTTGGTTCACGTGGAGCAAATGGAAAAAAGGGATCACCCGCCTAACCACAGTTTATGACTTCATTTGTTGGCGCATGTAGGCAGAAGCGCAGTATGGGCCTCACGGTGGCTGAAGTAGAGCTGGCCAGACTCGACCAGGAGAGAGTCAGAGACCGCGTCACTCTGGAGCGAGAGCGCTCGTACGCAGAAAACATCATCACCAAGATAGAGGATATCCTGTGAGTGACACGCATGCACACATATGCACAAGTATTTACAAATACCTCATGTCCCTAACCATCATCAGACACTGAGCTTGTTCGACTTTGTGTTGTTTGTAGGTTAACTACTCAGACCACGGAGGAAGAGAAATGGTAAGCAAGCTTATATTGTGGAGCATTTGGTTAATGAGCATATAACGGGCATCATTTAGGCCTTCAGGGGCTCTTTTGGCCCCTCTCACCATCTGTGTCGTCATTGCATTTACAGTTTGTAATGTGTCCCACAATAATCTAAAATCATTTTTTTTAAATCTCTTTATTAGACTTTTTGACTCCTTTTTTTGAATGTATTATTTAAAACATCTTGTGCTTAATGAATAATATATGTCAGTGGTAGTCGTTTCTTTAAAGTATAGTCTTTGATGTTTCCACCACGAACACACAACATGTTGGTGTCATCCAAGCCCCATTCTACATTCCCCACAGTTACAATTTATGCGGCGTGTTTATATTAAATAATTCAAAAGTGTGACTGATTGAACAGTCTTGTTTGAAATACCATATGGTCGCAGCACACCCCAGATGGTTTGTGTAGAAACTGTACGAGAAGGACTGGTATGACATATGGTGCAAGTTTCAATATGGACACTTTGAATTTCTTTGCATCCCGTTGTTTAGTCGGTTAGTATTCAAAATGGAGCAACTAAACAACAAAGTGTTGTCACTTTTGTTTTCATTTAGCACTACGATGCAGTATGTCATCTATACATACATGAAGCACCTTGGTGTGAGGGTCAAGGAACCTCGCAGTCTGGAGTCCAAACGGGTCAGGATCAACTTTCTTCCCAAGATCAAGGTAACATTTAACAACATTACCTTTTTGCGCCTTTACACTTCTCTCTCTCTCTCTCTCTTTATCTCTCTCTCCCTCTCTCTCTCTCTCTGTCTCTCTCTCTCTCTCTCTCTCTCTCTCTCTCTCTCTCTCTCTCTTTATCTCTTGTCATCATCTACCTGACACGTCTCTTGTTTTTAATAAAATACAGAAAAGCATCAAGACAGAAAAGGAAGGAGGAGAAGAGAAGGTGAAGAAACCCAGATTTCCCAGTATCCTCGGACCTCAGCGTCGGCCCAGCCGCGTTGAAGCAGCGTCGGGTGAGTTAGGAATTTTAAACAAGCTAAAAAAATCATGACACTATGCTTTGAAAGCTTTTACACATTTTTGATACGGCTTCTCCTCTGTATTCAGTGGGTAAAGCCCTGGACAGTCGCCCCCGGCCGCAGAAACAGTTGTCTCAGCCGACACTGGGGTCAAGCGATCACATGGAATCTAGTCGTCTGAGAGGCAGCCAATCGAGCGAGGGCTCTGAACTCACACACTCCATGTCTCTAAACACCTCATCCCCAAACAGCGCCACCTATAGCTCAGACACCAGCCGAGACACTGATATGGGTGAGCTGCCGAACGACTGAACCGAACCTATCGGTAGAAGAAAAAGACAGAGGAATAAATGGTTTCTAACTTGTGACTTGTCTCTCAGGCGGGACTCCGACCTCCGGCCCCTCCAGACTGAGTGACGGCCTTCAGTCCGACCCTCTTGATGGGTCGCCGTACACGTCCCCGCACTTTGACCTCTACAGCCTGGACCAACTGCAAGAGGATGACAGAGAAAGCGACAGGTGCATTTACAATCCGTTTTGCAAGAACCCTTTTGCTCCCTAATATTTATCTTTAACATTGATTTTACTGTTAATATTTTTGTTTTAGAGCCCATGAGGGAACTCCAAAGGCCGTAAGAAGGTGAGGAAACCTGATCATTTTCAAACTGAAATTATTTAAAAAAATAAGAAGTGGTGAAATGTTAGTAACCGGATGAAAATCGTAACTTTTTGTCTTGCCCAAGGCTTGAGGGACTGGGTGTAGCTGAGATCCAGAGTGAGGACGACCAGGGAACAGACTCTGAGCATGACCCTCCAAACTGGCAGCAGCTGGTTGGGCGAGAGGTCCTGGCAGGTCTCAGGCCGCAGGAAATCAAGAGACAGGAAGTCATCAATGGTGAGGACATGGCTTACCCCCCCCCCCCCCCCCCCCCCCCGAATGTGCTCAAACATACTGTTGTGGTATAGAATGTAGTGAGTAAAAAAGGAGATGAGCAGCAGCAGGACATCTGCTGGGATCCAACCCAAGTTACTGTCGAATGTACATCATGTCGAGCTGTGCAAATGATCTGACGTCTTGCATTAACATCTTACATTGTGTCTGCAGAGCTGTTTTATACAGAGCGTGCGCATGTAAGGATGCTGAGAGTCTTGGACCACGTTTTCTACCAGAAGCTCTCAAAAGAGGCCATCCTGCCCCCTGCTGACATCAAGAACATCTTCACCAACCTGGATGAGATTCTACAGCTGCATGGTACACACACACACACACACACACACACACACACACACACACACACACACACACACACACATTTCCTGGAATGCTATTCAGAATTGACTCCTCTTGAACCATTAAGACAAAGGTAGTGAGAATCAAAATAAAGTTTCAAGTATAACAAAGTTCACCAACAATGCTCATGTGTTCACGCTGTATTCTTCATCTTTGTTAACGTCTCTACACACAAACACACACTGACTGTCAAGTGGTGCCTCTCCTTTGAATTTCAGCTTCAATACTCGAGCAAATGGCAGCTGTTCGGAAGAGAAATGAGACTTCAGTAATTGATCAGATAGGAGACGACTTGCTCTCCTGGGTAAGTACAATTCTCAGGCTGAAATTGTATTCCGTCTTTCAAACATTTTCTTAAGGTGAATACATTTCCACATGAATGATGTGGCAGGAAAAAGACCGCAGCGTGCACAAAGAAATTGAACTGTTGCCCGAAATTGCTTCCTAGCGAGAAAAAACATTCTGACTTAAGATTGCCTTCTTCAGTCTAAATAATTTCATGTCATATGTACATTAAAATGCTTATGTACACTTAAAATATCATCGGGAAGGGGCTAATATTAAATCCTACACCAAGAATCCTGAAATACAAAACCTTAGACATGGCACAAAAGAACAACTGGCAAAGTAATCACAGCCTGTTTCTCAGTAAATGGTTATGTCAGACAATGCCCTAGATTTGTCTGACATCTCAAGATCATGTGTGACGCCTTAAATGTGAGGTAGCTGCCTATCAGCCTGCTGCCTTGTCTTAAATGTCTCTCGGGGGGATAAGTAGGGTAAACGATCCCCTGAGGGTCCGAGCATTGATCTACTCTACGTTTAAACTTAAGCTGTCTCTGGCTGTGAGGTCTTAAGCCCGACCCCCTTCTGGGAGTTGCTTCTCATTGTAGTGGTTAAATACTAGACATTACCATGGCAACTACCCCTGACCCAGATCGACCGAGCGACTGATCACCGTCTCTGTCCGTCTCTGCCCTGTCCCGTCTTGGGTTGGGCTGGTTACAGTTCAGCGGCGGAGAGGAGGAGAAGATCAAGAAGGCGGTGGGGACGTTCTGCAGCAACCAGCCTTTTGCTCTGGAGATCATCAAGACCAAGCAGAAGAAAGACTCGCGGTTCACTTCATTCGTCCAGGTACTGACATTACGCTTTCCCAAATAGTTTTGATCTTTTGAAATGTCTCGTCAGCTGCCGTACTAAATGAACGCTCAGAATGTGAGCTCGTTAACATTGGAGTTAAATGATGTGAAAATGTCACTCCTCAGGGTAGAAAGCTAAGCTACATTTAGCGATGCTCAGTCACCGTTTGTACTTGTTAAAAGATGTATTTTGGCGACAGCTTAAGTTCACCCATCCTGTTATTTTCATTGCGTTTGCAGGAGGCAGAGAGTAACAGACAGTGTCGCCGGCTGCAGCTTAAAGACATCATTCCTGTCGAGATGCAGCGGCTCACCAAGTACCCCCTGCTACTAGAAAACATCGCCAAGTACACAGGTGCTGTAGTGCTGCCTCACCAATCACAGTTCCTTCACTACAGTTTGCAGTGATCAGTTCATGTTGAAATCAGCTTATGTGCACACGGTTATTAGTGCACAGATGACTCCACAAACAAAATGTGTCTCACTGTCTTGACTGTAATAATGATTTCAAAACAAGATGTTTGAATAAAGCAAAATGTGGCAAGTAGATATTAAGTCATCAATCACAGAATCTACCAACTGCCGATTTGAATTCTTGATTCATTGTTAGTTCTAGACAAAGATTTCCAATGTCTTTCAAATGTCTCCCCGAAGAGTGGGAAAACAAGCACACTCGAGAAGTAGAAAGCAGCGAATTGTTGCCTCAACAGTTGATTATTCATTTTCTGCAGTTGTGCTAATTGCTGCAGCTTTATAATAGAATATAGTGTCCACTTGTTCTGGCTGTGGTAACGCATAAAGCCTTAATGACATCAACGTGCCTGCAGGAGGAGCCACAGAACAGATTTGTGCATTCATACAAACCACTTAAAGTTCACGCAGGTACAAAAGCTGATCCCTCTCCTGCAGTCTTTTTCCGACGCTTCAGAGTCTGTTCCACTCTGTCACAAATACTTAGTCGATTACTGACTCTGTCACAGGGAGTGATCTACTTTTTAAAAATGGCATTTTCAAACCACTATTCTACGTCTCTAAACGCTCTCCACTCTCGCATAGTGTTTTTAGACTCTCCTGACTTGACTAGAAATTAATTTATTTTTAGTTTGAGTTTTTCTGCACTGCTGCACGTGACCTCCATTAGAAGATTTCAATTATATATATCGCATTCTCCTGTGATCCTAAAGTCAATTAGATCCTATGAGGCAATTTATTCAATATGGAAACTGATTTACTCAGTCACCATGGAAACGGGTAATACAGGAATGATACCTAGTTTGCCTTTTTTATATTCTGAATGTAATATAATACAATAGATTAGATACAATAGAATTTCGTTTGCCTTTGAGGTAAAAATGAAGTCTTGAGCAAGGTTCTGTGTGGCAACATGCCAGCTATGAGTGAATTACACAGACAAATGGCCAGATTAGCATTTTAATGGTCTTCGAGCAGCAGTGCACATTTCTGGAAAAATGTCTCACCCATTTTTTTTGGTCCATCATTTTAATCTTGGCTGGGGTCTCACACAGAGAGAACACACTAATGATCATCTATAACCAGCTATTACGGGATCTTAATGCCCCCTGCTTTATCTTTTCTTTTTGAGAACGATGGTGTGTTAATGGGCAGAGGAAATGTCAATTTGCTGGACAGCTCTCCGCAGAACTTACTTCTTATTTGGTGTCATAATATCTTCCAGACAATGCAGTGGAGAAGGACAAAGTGAAGCAGGCTGCAGACTGTTGTAGAAAGATCCTCAATCACGTCAACCAGGCTGTGAAGGAATCCGAGGACAAGCAGGTTGGATGTTTTTTTAAATCTCCTTTCCATTTCATACCATCCCCTAGACGTTTCCCTTCTTCCCTTTCACTCTCATCCTAAATCCTTCCTCTCTTTTCTTTTTTTTCTTGATCTACCACAATTTAATTTTTGCTCCCCGAGCCGTTTTTTAAAGAGTGCTTTCTTATTCCCTTTCCTATTTCTCTCCCATCCTTCCTCTAGAGGTTGGAGGACTATCAGAGAAGATTGGACCTCTCCTCTCTAAAGCAGGCAGACAACCCCGTGATCCAGGAGCTAAAGGTGAGTTATCTACATGACCCGCAAAGCTTCAGTTAAAGCACACGCGTCGCTTGTTGAACACCCACGTACGCTGTTTGAAATATGTGCTCAGTGCAAAGGGAGTGCTAAGTGGGAAAGGCTCCATGGACCAGAAGTAAGTTCTTATAAGCTTTACATTTCTTTTCCTATTCTACCTCCTTCAGAATTTGGATTTAACCAAGAGAACCATGGTGCACGAGGGACCGCTGTCATGGAAAGTGAACAAGGACAAGACTATTGGTTTGTACTCGTTTCTTTGCACATTGCAAGAGTTAGATTTTTTTTATTCCATATTTGATATCACTTGCCAAAAACTAAATGTAAGTATCCTCTCTGTCTCCTTTCAGAGTTGTACACACTCCTCCTGCAGGATATCCTGGTTCTGCTACAGAAACAAGACGAGCGTCTGATCCTGAAGTGTCACAGTAAAAACCTGGCAGGCACCGCAGACACCAAACACATCTTCAGCCCCATCATCAAGCTCAACACTGTGCTGGTGCGATCTGTGGCCACAGGTCAGTTAACACCCACTCTTTAAACAAATGGCAGAACAGTAGGTTGATGGATCAGATCAAAACAAACAAACAACAAAAGTAACCCCTCGATAAGCATTGTATAGCAACATTGTGATTAATCTCCCCCTCCTGTCCACACTCTCTCCTGCCAGACAACAAGTCCTTCTTCGTCCTATCCATGTCAGACAACGGAGCCCAGATCTATGAGCTGATGGCGCCCACAGTCTCAGATCAGAGAACGTATGTCCGCATACCTTTTTGATTAATTACTTGAATTGCTCCAGTGGTTAAATGGGCTAATAACTCTGTTTCTTTCTTCCCCCTTGTAAAAGGTGGCAGCGGCTAATCACCCAGAGAGCTGATGCCATGAAAGTCAAACCTCACAGCGTCATACCATTACCTCAGACTGAGTATGCCGTTTCATCATCTTATCTAATTTGATCGGATCATGTGATTTCTCGGGGGTTTGAACTTGTCACTAACGTAAAATGTTGCTTGTGTGCCAGTGGGGAGAGAGACGGCGTGGAGATCATCACAGCAGGTGTTTCCAGGCTGAGTCGAGACCCAGACCGCACATCCACCGGCAGCACGCAGTCCACAGGTAGCTGTCCACTAGTATCTAGTATCCTAGTATGCACTCTAGTCCACGGTGTAGATAACCCTTCTCTCGTTAAACGCCCTCAGATAAAGAGAGCAGTCCAGCTCCTAGAATTGTGACGCAGAGTTCTCTGCCGGGTAACAATCCGTTTGAGGGAGTAAAGGCAGAGGAAGAGGAGGAGGAGGAAGGTTTTGTGGACCCGGAGCTTCCTTACCAAGTGGCTGAAGAAGGCAAAGGAGACTCGTTTAACATGTTTCCCTCCAGGGCAGACGAAGCACTGAAAACATGTAAGCACACAGAACAGATTAAATATGCAGTGAATTAATCAGCTCTACACAGTATTAATATCTCCAACCCTTTCTCCTCACCTGTCCCGCAGTGGCAGCATTAAAGCAGGTTTTGGTGACCCAGCTGATGTCCCAGGAGGCTGTAGAGCAAACCAAACGCTCCACGGGGGCACGTCTCCTCAGGACCACCTCTCTGCGGACCCCCGTAGACAGCCGAGCACGGGTGATGGTCCACAATGGCTCAGAGAAGAACAGCTCTCAGACAGAGGACCCGGCTCAGGACCTGGGCTCTGGGGACACGGGCTTCTTTGATTCTCCTGAAGATTATGGTGAGCCGGGAAACATTGGATTTGTCAGTATACATGACGCTGTAGGTTTAAATAGTTTGTGCTCACAGATAAATGTTTCTTAAGGTATGTTGGTTTGTAATAAAGTACGTACATGGGTAGGAAGTGGGGTTCCTGTACAGTACAGTGCCTGTACAGCTCTGGCAGGTGTCCACAGATGGCAATATTTTAGTTTTGTAAGTCCCACTAGTCGTTGTAATGTGCGGCTTTCTCGGTGCTCACCGTCTCTCCCTGATCCTGCATTTTTGTTTCCACAGCATTAGTACTTATCTTTTAAATCTCTCAGCAGGGTATTTAGTCCTGGAGGGTTACGGCGGCCCAGGGGAGAGCAGCACAGATGATGACATCTTGGCATCAAACACAGGGAAGCAGCTGAGAACCTCACAAGGCTGTGCTGCCGACTCCGGCATCAACTTGAGGTTTTCTTCAGCGTCACAGGCCGGCAGCCTCTCCTCTTTTAGCAGACAGGTCTTGTCTCACCTTAGAAACCTTCAGGCCAACCTCAACTATCTGAAGGTATCTTAACAGTCACTGAGCTCACCTGCACATAAGAAACGTATGACCTTGACACATCGCGGTCGTTTTTATTGCCCGATCTGACCGTGAATTGTTTGTTTCTCTTGCAGGAGGTTGAGGCCAAGTACAATAATCTAATACGCCAAAGGCCAGAGAGGTCAGCAGCAGACACGGGTGGAAACAAAGGTATCTCAATTCATGTTCACCGTCAACATATGAATTAATAAATCTTAATATATGAATCACTTCCTGTATCTGTCCTTTTTCTGATCCTGCGCCTCAATTATTTCCCCAGATAAGAGATAGTTGAAGTCTGTACCGCAGCTTCTGGCTCTGGTCCCAAAGAGGGAGTACCGACTTGTAGTCTGTTCCTACTTCCTGTGTCCTGGACTTTCTGGACATCCTATAAGCTTGTCCTCTCACTGCTGAGTCCCCTTTTTTTTTCCATCGCCGGCCCCCATGGTTGCCACAGAGAATGAGAGACAGAGTGTGAGCAGAAACGCTTGAAGGGTGGAGTCATCTTTGTGATGCCGCGTCCCCCTCCATCAGCACAAGGCAATCAGGGAAGTGGGATTGCCCCCCCCCCCCCCAAAAAAAAAAAAAAACCTCACCCCTCTACCAGCTAACACCCATTTCCCCCCCCCCCCGAGACCTCCCTGCAAGAAAGAGAACTTATACCAAAATGTACAAAGATGTGTGTTTAGAATATATATATATGAAACACAAAACAAGAAAAGGAAAATTTTAAGATAATGTATTAAGATTTTTTTTATCCCAAGATGTATTTATTTTCTTTCTTTTCATTGTTTTCTTTTCTTTTTTAAAAAAAAGTGTTTCCCACATTGCTTGCATGCTTTTGGCCATGGTGTTACCTTTTTGGCTGCTTTTCCTGCTTCAGTCATACAGGGTTAGTGTGAGTGTTGGGTGCACGCTAGCATACAAGCACGCTAGCCTAGCGTACCCTGATGAAATGGCAGGAATATATTCAGACTGATAGAGGCCAGAGTTGCTCTGGTGATGGATAGATCCCATTGTGTTTAAAAAAAGAACTCTTGAATTGTGTTAAAGTCTAGAATTTCAGATAAATTCTAGGTGGTGTTAACTAGAATGAAGAGTCTGAAGGCTCTGATCTGGTCCTGTTGCATTTTCGTGCTGCCTCCTTCTTCCTCCTCCTCCTCCTCCTCCTCCTCCTCACTGTGAGGGGTATTTTGCCCCTCGTCTGCTCCTCTTCTCCTTTGCGTGGGACTCTCCCCCTTCTTTTCCCTGTGAACACTTATAGGTGTCATCCTTCTCCTTTTTCCTCACAGCTCAGTGGCCTCCATGCTTATTTATCCCCTCCCACACTCTATATGTCATGCTTCCTCATCTCTTGGGTGTCTTGCCCCGTTCCCCCTCTTCTACAAGGAGCGCTCATGCTCTTTCTGTATCAGCTCCTGACAGAAATGCTGCTTCTTTCTGCTACTGTTGGCGATGCTGATCCGACTGCCTGATATTCTAATAATGTCATGAAGTTCAACATATGTACAATGATCAAGTTGGAAGGTTATGCATAACTTTAATAAATAAATGGTGCCATGACACATTCAAAAAGGAAAACCTTGCCTGTTTTGTTTTTATTCAGTTTCGTATGTGAAATCCTAGGAAAAGATATAAAATGATTACTCCATACATACAGCACTGGTGGACTACGGGGGGGGGGGTGACTTCGGAAACGATAGGTGCGGTATAAATGCCTTTTTGAATGCCCATATATGGTAGATAAAACATGATAGTGCCCTCTTGGGTGCTCTTCCAGTGGGAAAGAAATGACGAAGTTGCCATATAGGCTGCCCTACATGCTTGAAAAGCTTCTCTGCCCTTTTTATATTTTTCGCCCCTGCCGAAGTGATGGTTAGTAAAACCTTTTACTTGTACAGCACTTATTTAATGACAGATTCAGTAATGGAGAAATGATTAACGGCCGTTTGTTCACTTAAAACATGATGATAAAGCTCAAGGACACCTGAGCATTAGTCATGATGGATCAGCGAGTGTCTGTTGAAGTAGCCTATCTACTTCTCCTGGTTGAATTATAGTTCCTGTTGAACAGAGTCAGTGATGTATGTCAGCATATTTAAACCGAACTATGTCCACCGGTCATAATGTATCTGTACTGCATGCGCTGATCTCTTGTCCTTACCTGTATCAAATAGCATACATTTTCCAGATTTAAGTATCTCATCATGTGCTTGTTATTCCTTGCTGATGAGATGTCACGTCCGTACATCCTCGTGTGAGATTTAATGTTGGCAATCAATTTTTACAGGGTGTCGTACGTCGTAATTCATTAATTTAGATTAAAAATGGCCATATAATTACCTAACTTGACTAAAAGCTATATATAAACCTGCAATACGGGATTTTTCTTAGGCAATGGAGAGAAGCGGGAAGAAAACTGAGTAGCTTTTAACTATGAGGGAAACGTCTGGCTCTTTAGCTGCTAACTGCTACACTATTTTGTTTACCAGCTGTTAGCCGTTATTTGCTAACTTTATCAGCAATTTGGTACTCTGCAGTTAGTGTACAGTGTGTTTATCAGAGCTTTTCCCACTGAAAACATCTGCCGACTGCAGACAAAAGCTATTTTTATTAATTATCATGTTACAAGTTATACAAGTTACATAATGTTCCCTGTCAAACCTTCTGGTGTGTACAATGCTACAGCCAGGGTGTCTTCAGTCCTTGTTTTTACTTCCTTGTTTTGCTAAATGCTAAAATTGCAATTTCAGTCTTTTCCAGTGTTATGATTTCCCTTTTAGTTTATTATGTGCAAGGGAATGAGTAGCTATTTAGAAAGACTGTAATTAGAGTACTGTTGCATTACAGCTGGCAGAGATTCAGGGCATTTAAAAACATGAGCTGATGAGATGTTAAGCATGCTTTTCGTCTGAAGCCATTTCAAAATTGAAAACTGGGTCGGAAACATTTTAATTTGATCCTTTTGGTCTGACGTCAAGATTTTCCTTTTGAGCTTAACAGAATGAAATTCTTTTTTGTGTGGACATTTGACCACTAAATGTCAGGAGGGTGACTTTTTCTTTTTTAAGGAATCATCAGAGAGCTTTGATCAAGGACTCCAGAGAAGGTAACGATCATTACCAGCAGGTGGCAAACTTTCACCATTCAACATGCAGTCGAGGAGACCCACCCTTGAAACCTGCAGTGACATCAGTGTTTTAAATAACTCAGAGTGCATATTGAGTTTCCACATATATTTGACTCTAGACAATAAACGGACTAAGGAATGTATCCAGTTTGCCTCCTTAATGCGGCAAAGCTGTGGTCAAGAGGATCCCACAGAGGAGCTTTTATTGTGCTACCTATAGTAGTGGAGCCACATCAGTGGTATGCCTGACAGTGATTTTGCTCAGTGGGGTCTGAGTGGAAAGCAGAGGATGAACGCCTCATAGTCTGAGTGACATGTTCCCATCTTTTCCCTCTCCCCTCCCGTCACCCCCGACTGTAGGCATGCTGCAGAGAGAGAGAGAGAGAGAAGAGATAGATATATCTCTAGATCTCGAGCGAGAGAGAGCGATCGATCGGCGATCGAGCGAGACTTGCTCTCGCTAGAGAATCTGCTTTTCGGGACACATGAAGCCTGACCACGGTATGCTGGCACCTGTCCCAGGGAGCCGTACATTACCGGTCATGCAAGGTAGCGAGCGGGCCGGTGTGGTAAAGCCGGGGCCTGCTGATGAGAGAAAGGGGAGAAAGGGGGACGGTAAATGATTTGTCTGGTTTTTTTTCACATTGCACCTGTCACCGAAGCTTATATTGAGAGTGGCAAAGATGAGAGATGGTTGTCAGTCACATCAGAGCCTTTCAGGAGGGCAGCAGCTTTGTCGTCAAGCTCCGATGAGATGAGCCCTGTTCTCCTCCTCATCCTTCCTCCCTCTCTGCTGAGCAACAGTGCTGTGAGTCTGGCAGGAAAATTAAGCTTTATGCTTTGGCAAAAAAAAAAAAAAAAAGCAAAGACCCGCATTGTTTTCTTATCTTCACCAAAATGTGGTGTCATCCTTTAAATATAGTATCAAATCACCCACGTCTTTTCAGATACTGATTTGCATAAATTTGGAATACATATTAAATGCTGGAAATCAAGTTGAGGATTTGATTTGTTTACCTGATGCTGTGTACCACAAAGAAGTGTTGCGCGTGATTATGGTGGAGCGCATCATTATGGTTGTTGCCATGGGGCTTAATTTTAAGATATGGATGCTTGACTAAATAACTCACCTGTGACAGGAAACAAACAACGAGAATCTCTCCAAACAAATTTTTAATCATCAAACTCTGAACAACATTCACATATGTGTGCAAGTTCCCAAAAGAATTTCTCACCAATATGATAATGCATTTCCAAGTGCATTACCATTCTGATGTTTCAGGTCTTTCATATTTACACCCCAGCCTGTCCGTCTGCAGCCACTGCACCGTCGTACAGAATTGAAACAAACTCTATTTTTGCTGCATGACTGGTTGCCACAGCTGGTGTTTGTCCCATAGAGAGGTATTCAGTGTTAAAACTTTCTGTTGTCACTCAGCAAATCATGCACAGAACGGGCCTCATTCTCTATTCTGCGTGCCTCATTTTACGGGTGTTGGTGGAGTGCGCTGTTCATCAATATTCATCCGTGTGTTTGCAGCGGGGATGCACACTCGCAGCATCCTTAGCTGCTGTTCTTGCCAATATACGGTCAATCACCAGCGGGATCAGCAAGATTGTGTGAGGTCAGACTCAGATCACTCTACAAAATAATTAGTTGTATCCCCCATCTGCATAGCTTTACTGCCCGAGTCACAGTAGAGTTGTTTTCCTATGCAATAAATCACTGTCTAGTTCAACTCGTCAAAGACTATTATATTACAAACTGTGGACGGAAATAAATCAAGAAGGAAAATAAATTGGACTGCTCCTAAAAAGTTGGAATAAAATAAATAAACTATTAAGATGGTGATTTATGGCTTTGGCTATATTATTGTTTTATAGGGGGGGGGGGGGGGAGGAAGGGAAGGTGTTTGTAACTACTTTTCTCTCCCTGCTTTATTTTCTTTAAATTGTAAATACTTTCATTTAAGAAAATTATAGTATAGAAAAATAAGTAAACTATTTCAATTATATAAATCAAATCCGTTTTTTTTTGGTAAATCTCAAGTCTGTTTAAAATCAGGTCAAACTGTCAAATACATGTCGTACTCAAACGAGGACATTTGATGATTTCATGTAACACAATCCCCTCAATTATTTCCCAAACTGGAACCCCTGACCTTATGGGATTGATTTTCATGCTATACTTCTCCTCCTCCATCGAGCAGAGGCCAATATCAGATGGATTGGACTGAAGATCAATGCGCTCTCCACAGTCTGATTAATCCATGGCCTCTCTGGAGTAATCACTGTCCCAAACACAACAATGAGCCAGGCGAGATGTGGAGCGCTTGTGCTAAGCCGGTGCAGAGAGATGAATGAACTGACTCCTTCAAATGGGAGGAATATGCTAAAATATGTGCTGCTGAAAGATCACAGAGTCATGTATGCCAAACAATGAAAAGGATACCTGAGCATATTCAGTGGCTGTTACCGTGGGACACTTGATAATCAAGCTAATAAATAGGCACCTGTTGCATGGCTTGGCATTAACCCTGTCTAATTACCACACCACACTTTGATGGAGTATCTGGGTTAAAAGCTTTGGGTAGGCCAGCTGGCATTGTGTTGCCCGGTTCAGTCTGCTGTGAAAGAGAAACCAAAGAGAGGCGTTGAGCTGTTGAGCTGTGACCTGGGACCGAGCTTAACGCAGCTCACAGCCGCAGCAGAAATCGATGGTCCTTTTTTGGCAGGCGTGCTTTTGCTGATTTTGGTGACCAGCGCTGGTGACGTACACAACTGCCCGCTCCTGTCCTGCCAGGTTGGTTGGGCAGAGAGTGGGTGTCTGGTTTTGTACACAGTGCCATGAAAACAGAGGGCGGGGGGGGGGGGGGGGAACAAAATGTAGAAAATGAAAACAAAGCGAGATGTTCAGAGTGTGGGTCGATAGACATATGGCTGGAGTCAGCTGCTTTGTGTTGTCCTCTGGGCATGGGATGGGGTCCTCAGTTATAGCATGTGACAGCGATGAATGGAGACTGCCTTGTCATTCCTGATGCTGGATTTGGTCGGGAGGAGAAATTGATTAGTTATTAATCACCCGTAATATATGGCTGCCAACACATCTTTGTTTTAACCATTGAAGGAACAGTTTAGGAATAGCAACATTTATTTGCTTTGGTGCTGAGATTGAGATGTATTTTTGGTCAATATTGTTTGGTATCAATCTTCTCATCTAACCCTCGGCAAGGAAAAATGGCAAACTGTTCCTATGTGCATCTGAAAATACTTTTCTGAATAGATCCGGTTTAACTACTGGAGCTATAGAAGAGCAACATATACTGTATACTATACAGTATATGTTGTACATGTATATGTATACAGTGTATACTATGCAGAGCTACATTTGGATCATGCACTTAGTTGCCGATGGCGCCTTGTACAACCACCACGAGTAGAGGCATACACACATCCCAATACAGTTTGAAGCAGCTGTTGGTGTATAACAGCTCACACTCCATTTAAAAACATACCTGCTGGAAACCTGCAGGTGAAAGATTATAAAATTGTTGCATGAATATTGGAAACAGGTCGTGACATCCTCACATTTTTAATTCCTCCTAGTACAGAATCATCCAGGAATCACGAGTCTCCCTTTCTTACATGGAGCGAACATACGTAGCTTCCTTTATTGCGTGATCATTCTTGGTGACCATGTACAGTGCGAACAGGCTTTTGTCGTAGTCTTTAACACCCCACATCCATAATTACAACATGCTGTCTTCTAATGCGTCACTGATGCCCCACCGCTAGCTTGCTTTATGTTTTAAGCATGAGCATGAATTTAACATGAGCTTTGAAGCTGAACAGGTTTGTTTTACATTGACAGTATTTGTATCCAATGAATTTAAAAGAAGGGAATACGCTTCAATCTTCAGATATACATACAGTAAGGGAGAAAAATGCTTTTTTTTCCTTCTAGGTATAGCGCTTTAAAGAACCATAATCTCATTTATAAGGCCTATCCAGAGAGCTTCATCTGAACCACAATCTAATTCCACTTCTTTTCATATTCTCTCATATTCTGATTGCATTTCAGCTTTCAAAATAAATGTTTTAGGAATATGTATGAACACTGCTCGCTCAGTTTTTCAAAATAAAGCTAGCGGTACAAAAAGAAGAACCATTTAAAAGTTATGCATGATTTATTTTATTCATTTATTCATTTTAAGACCAGATTTGAGTCCCTGGTGCGTTTGAGCTGTTGCAGCAGATTGGCTGCTGTCCAGTGAAGTGTTGGGAGGGAGGGCTAACGTCACCTCGCTCCAGCTGCTTCTAAACATTAAGTCCTGAATGGATGCTGAGAGACCATGCTGGGGTCAGGTGATTTAATCTACCTGGCATGCTCCCGCTGAGTGCTGATCAATAATGCTCCAACACTAGTGTCAACATCGGGAAGGAAGAAATCCACTTGACGAAGACAAAAAAAGCTGAGAAGTGAGCAAAGACAGAAAGAGAATAACAACAAAACCTGACTGGAATTAAAAATGACTGTTTTGTTTGGTCTTCTGTTACTATTCTGTCCACAGGGTTGAGGCCCCAAACTAGTCGTTTGGAACATCCAAGAGCGTCTCCTGCCGTCCGCTTTAACTCATCTGACAGCATCCTGCTGGATTTTGAAAAGGGCACGAATTCAGTGGACACAATTAATCTCTGGTAAAGCCTGAAGGTGAGCTGTCTCTCAAGACCTACTGGAGCAGAAGATCACCCAGGGGTTCTGCAGAGAATGACTCCAGTTCAGGATCCTGCTAATCCCGGTAAACTGGTTCACAAGGGCACTATTTGGCAGTGGGGTGGGGAGTAAGGGTACCTATTTAATGGTGGCCAACAGAGAAGCTTCTACACTCCTGGATTACGTTTTCACCTTGAAAATTATTAAAGGGGATTCTGTCTTTCAAAACAGCTATTACAGCATATAGGCTATTGTCAAGTGTTAAAGTATTTTGACCTATCGCAATAATACCCTTCACTTCAATTTTTCTCTTTCCGAGCAGAAGCACCTGTCCTCGAGAGAGAGAGAGCTTATTTAGGTAATAGCTGATCTGAAATGGTCTTTCACTTCCCCCTGTATATAGAGGTCATGCACTGACAGTCCCAGTGTGCCAGTGGCTATGATGTAGTCGCCTGATTACAAAAATACAACCTGCCAATGTATAGTCAATTCAAAAGGGAGGAGAGCTATTTAACCCCTAATAAAGTCAGGACTGGTGATTGACACCTGGAGCAGATTACTCCTGAGCGGAGGGAAGTGAAGATAAGAGAGGATGTTGTGCGTGTATGTTCGCCTGCAGGTGAATCTTCGCAAATTCAAACTGACTTTCCTCAATTTGGGGTCAAAGATGCACGTTGTTGAGTCATACGCCGACAGATGATTTATTCCTGAAAGGGTGGCTAAAGCAATGCATGCTTTACTTCTTAGCGATAGAAGGTGGACAGGAATGTGCATGCTTCGATGGCCGCAGTAAGAGATCGGCATTTTGATCTCGCTTATTCACGGGAACAGTTCTGAGAGTTTTCGTGTTATGTAGCGATTCAGGTGTAACCTCCTACTCCAGCCTAATGCCTCGCAAGCAGGGATTTGAGTCCTTCCTCAAACTATTACCGTCACTTAAATGCTCCCACCTGTCCTCATTGCTCATTTCTCCTGCCTTGGAATGAGTACGAGAAACACTTAGCTGTCCATTCTCCTTAGCTGAGTGCAATATAGCTCTTCCGTGTGCCTGGGTAATGGTTTGCTACGAGTGACGAAATTGTCCAAACAAAGCACGTAATATTGGGTTTCCCCTTCAGGCATCATGCTTAGCGACGGCTTTTCTACAAAGAGGTGTATCCACTGTAGCACATGCAATCCACATCCAGGCAACGTCTAATTGTATGATTGCTTTCACAACTGTCACATTAAATTATTGTTTGGATTGGTATAGCTGTGACATCAAAATGGAAGAGGAGTTCTTGCTGCTCCAGATTCATGTCACTCTACCCTTCTCCAATGCTTTATTCCTTATTACCCACTCTCTCTTTTTCTCTCATCCATCATGTTATGTCTTCCCATCTCTCTCTCTGGCCACTGGAAAGAAGCCAGAGCCATTAGCCTGCTGTCGGTCTGGAGGAGGACGGGGATCTATCCTGTTAGCTGATGCAAAATGAACAGCACCACTTGGTCACACAATGCACAATACTGGAGGACCTTCGGGGGCGGAAGGTGACGTGGTCGATGTGTGTTTGGTGAGCTCACACATGCACCGTGCCGCAAAAAAACCTGCACCGGTACAGCAGTGGTCTGACTCGTAGCTAATGAATATTTCCCAGCCAACCTTGCAGAGTCTGAAACTGCAACGGCTCACAGGGGAAACAGAAGTGTTGAACCACAAGTTGTAAATCAATCTCTAACACAAGCTGCTGTTAAGGTGAAGGGTTCACTCTCCATGCACGTGTGCACATGCATCGGTGCGTATAGAGGGCTTTACACATATGTACGTATAATAATGTGTGTGTGCATATGTGTATGCCATCAGATACATGTTCTGTTCATTATCCCTGTGTCAAGGTGCTGTGCGAGTAAAAGCTGATCTGCCATCTGTGCTTCACACTGCTGCTTGGCTTCATTCTACAATATCGTTTGATCTTACACCAAGATTATAATAATATAAATATGACAAATATGCTTCACTAATGCGCCGTTTCACATACAGAACTCCTCAACTCTCCTGCAGCTGCGATGTAATCCCCCTACAAGTGGATGCTTAGTAGTGTGTCGTGAACCTATTTGTGAATATTGCCACTTCAGAATTGACATTTATTTGCACCAATAAGGGTGGCAACTTTATAAAACATCAAAAGAAAGAACTTCTTTGCATTTCGGCAAACAGTATAGCAGCATGAGATGTTTACGGTGCATTAAAGCCTCTGACGGATATCTCTATAATATTAAATATTCATTACTAAATTTGCAACAGTTAGAAAGTTTGGAAAACAAAAACAATTGCTTGCTATCATTTATTATTAGTTTGCCACTCAAAACCTCAGCTCATCTGCTTCTTCAGGATTGTGTAGGTATGGTTTGATCACATTTGACCATGGCCTGGCATCACGGTCATCACATTTTGATTAAAATATTTCTAAATCTTGATGGGTGCACATAATTGTGTGTCACTGTTGCCCACAGCCACTTAGACTAATGAAAGGAGTAAAATAAAAAATTGTTCATGTGAAGTACTGAAACTATTATCGTGTGTTAATGTGTGACCCCATCACGCATCGTTAAAAGCTAATTGGAGGGCTAAAGGTTTTTTGGAGGCCTTTGACTCTCAAAGTCAGACTGACAGAATAATTGGAGACTAGATTGGTCTCACGCTGGTGAGTGATCTTATATTTTGGTTTGCAAACCTCAGTGCAAGAGTTCACACCGGTACGCTCATAGAAAAGGAACCTCTCAGGTTGACAAATGAACAAGGGAGTTGATGCCAAAACATCTGTCAATAGAATAATGCTTTGAATGCTAATGATGGAAATTGCTGACTATCCATGTTCTGATTTGTCAGTGCATTTTATTCCCTGTTAGTGCGCCTTGCCAGCTTCCTTCGATCAATAAGCCAGTAGGGATGCACCCACTCTCTGACTTCAGCATAAATGTGTCATCCATTGTGAGTTGCATCACGCACCCTTGTTCGCATCATAGTGAGGTGACTGTACCCTTGTCCTGCCATTTCAGCGTCAGCGGCCTTATTTACATGCATTCAAACCTGCACATCGCTGCAGCTCATTGGGGATTTAAGACTTCTATCAATAATGCCTATTGCAGTGTAAGTGTGCCTGCCTTATAATGAAATGGCTCTCGCTAGAAAACGGTTTGTTTCAAGTCAGACGTGGCTACATAAAACACGACGTGACACAGAGTTCACCGTCACCGACGGCGGATGGTTGACAGACAGACAAGTGGCAGATTTTGAGATGACACGGCTTGAATGCAACATATTTATTAACGCGTCTATTTTTCCGTCTCGCTTCAGTGACTTGTTCCACAGTTCAACCGCAGCCCAATAGTAAAGCATATACTGTGCTGTATGGTGGTGCCCTAGAAAATGCTATGCAGCTGTCAATGTGCCAGTTCCACAAGTCAGATTTCCAGCTACAGTTAAGAGTGTTCTACCATGCCCCATTAACAACCTATTTCACATTAAGAGATGCACACTTCTATGACTGTGCCTGAAATGGGACATCAGATATGTCCATATTGCAGGAACTCTCAGCTGCAACACTGCACAGCAAATCGCTCCTGTTCAGTGGCTATTTGGACTGCCATTGTGCAACTGTACTACACTGAGCTTTTGGGGAAATGGGCAGTGTTTTTATGTCTTCACTGTTTAAGCATGTTGATAGTGCAGGAATTGTTTCTTTTCATATCTGCTGATGGGGAGTGTGTGTGGTTATGTTCATGAGGTGAAACCAGTGGGAAACGTAACTACAGTTTCAGCTCATTCTTTTGTAAATTTGTACTTTTGCCTTGCTTATTAAATTTGAAGTGTTTGGATTGGTGACTGAATCAGTAATTGCACCGCTACTCAAATATCTTCTGAATTCAGTGTTGTACTTTGTAAAAAAAAAAGAATGTAATTCTGTATGAGCTTCAATTTGATACGCACTCGATTGAACTGTTATACAAAACGGATAAATTACATTTACAAAGCAGCGTTTTTAGTGATTAATAGAGAGAATAACCGACAAGAAACAATACAAAGACAATACAAAAGTAAAAGGTAATAATAAAGAGATCAAAAAGCATTCCTGTTCACGAGTTCATGAGTTTTGTTTCCAGTGTAGCCCGAGGAAAGATGACGGGCCGCCTCACGTGAGGTTCAAAAGTCTCAAATGGAGCGGAACCAGACGAAGCCATACATTAGAAGTAGTCAATACAAAAATAAAAAATCAGTTCAGACATCATCGGGTTGATCCGAGTGGGGTTTTCTCAGGAGGGGGGTAGAATGATGGGTGTTGAAAACCAGACGGTGGTAAATCCGACAGGAGGGTGTTTTATCGGTTTCTCATCCCAGATTGATGTTTTTTTCATTCTTCTGAGATTTATTGTCATTTGTCAGCGTCATCAACATCTTGGCTTTGGTGTGCACCACAGGTGATAAAAGAGTGCTTCACCATATGCAAGGGACATCAATCGGTTGGCTGTGAGAAAACTTCTTTCATTTACATTTACATACTTCCAACGCTGGGGAGGATGCAGCTTCTTTTTTTGTTTTTTCAGTAAGTGAAACATCGGGTTGAGCCTCCCTTCACAAGCCAACAGTCGTCACACAGTCCCTCAAGTAATATTTCTTAGAAACATTCAAGTACAGCCCCACCTATTTACACCAACGTCTGTTTACAGATCTTTGGGAGTACTAATACATAATGTGAAGAAGTTGTGTTTTGTGACGCCTTTTTGATGGAGCTGCGCAAAGTCTGGTAAATTGCCTCAAGGGATGCAACATGAATCGACATGTGTTGGGGATGAAGACTAGAAGTTTGAAACACAAAAACATTCTGCGAGTGGAGTTAGAAAGATGTGAGTTTACCAGACATCAGAAGCCTGCTCTTCATCTCTGCTCGAAGCCAGCGGGTCAAAGCTACGTCAGCCACTACTTAGCATAACGCACCCGAATCTCCGATTAAACTGTCTGTGGTCGAGTTGCATTGTGGGTAATTTGGGTGCGAGTTTTTGACAAATAAGAAAAAAAAAAGATCTCTGTTTCTGCTGCACCTCTTGAAGCACTTTGTGCCTCTTCCTCCTTGATATTGAGTGACAGCATGTCTTTGTCAGATGTGCCTTTTGTATCAGCAAGGACACTCTGCTGATTTGCAAGATAATAACAGTGACTTAGTCAATAAGTTTGGAGAATAGAAAATAAACAAACACATATTCGGCATGACTTTGTGTTTGTCCCAAGGGACTTATGAAAAATTAATTTCACTTTCAGCCTGCATTGCTAGACACAGACATCCCAATACATTTCCTTCCTGGCCAAATATAATGGAATATTGATTATGGGTACCACTTCATTGAGTCCCACTTGAAGCAAACTGATTACATTTATTATCAATAATAGGTAATAAATTGCTCGACACATAGCTGACTGTATGGTATGAAAACTGCATAAGTAATAATGCGAGATATGGAAAATCCGCTGCCGTATTTGTGCATATAACAGTGTAATACATTCATTCATCCGGCCTGGGATGTGTTGCTGCTGCAGGTAATTTCTAAGGAATAAAACAGTCCCCTAGTCTGCTATCATGGGAAAAGCATCCCTCAATTTATTTCCCTCCCACCCTCCTTTTTACGTGACACGATTCTTGGATTCTCTGAGCAATTCTCTTATGAGCAATATGGTTACATGTGGATAATCTCCAGTATCTCCATGGAGCGTCTCCAGTGTAAAGACACGTATGGCATGATTGGTTGGTGTGCCAGAGAGTGGGGGTGGTGGTCTGAGATGAAAATGTCAAGACATTATTCTCCGATGTCAAGTTAAATCAACCTTCACCTTCTACTACAGTGTTTGGCGTTTAGGCAGACATGTAAGTCCACTGCTACACTGGATGCATCTGTGAGTTTGAAAATGGACATCCCTCCCTATTGCAGCTGCAGCTCACTTTATCTCCCACTGCACAATGAACTGGTGGCCTCTCTGGAGCCTTGATGAGTGCGGGGAATGTGTGAAGAAGAAAAAGTTCAGCCGACAACCAGTCTAAGGGCAGGAAGGAGATGCACTATGACCTTATTGTTGACACGTTGAATCCACACAGATCTTGACAGATGTAAAAGTGCAAACCAAGGCCGTAGGCTGTTTGTTGGTTGGCAATAAGGTCAGTAGGGACCGTTCTCTATGGGTTGTATTGTACTTCTCCATTGTGCAGGAGGGAGAACACCTTGTTGCTGATCTGTCTGTGTCCTCTAAATGCTGCTGCTGCATTCTCAGTGGACTGGGTTGAAGATATAAAAAAATGTGTTTCCATTTTCACCTGCCCTGGGGTGCAGTAAACAGGTATGAATACATTTATTTACAGCAGTAAAGTGAAGTGCTGTATATTACGTAATAATTCATGTCTGCACATATATTTTGGAGACTTTATTGCCTCATGATAAAAGTCATACTCCCATATTATTATTATTTAACCAATGCCGAACCTTCCAGTGTACAGCCATATTAATAAATAAAAAATGAATTAAAAAAAAGTCGGATTTATTCTCGTTAATATTTCCATTTTTCTTTAATGTGACATGAGATTTTTCCGTTAATGCAAAAAACGCACCTCTGACAAGCTCCAGAGTTTTCGATGCTCCTATAAATGCATCAAGAGTCCGGAGCATCTTCCTTTTTACGTTTGGTCAGCTGCGGTGTGAGGAAGGCACCAAAAAAAATAAAATAATCTCCTCTGACTGTGAGTGTGTGCGCGCAAGAGAAAGGGACGAGACTTCGCCTGCACCTCAATCTGCTCTGCATCTTTCCACCCGACCGCAGTGGATACAGCCGACTCTACAGGAATACATCTACAACACAAGATGTAAAGGAGGTGAATTTGCACAGAGCGTGTTTCACAGGTCCGTTTTCTTTAAAGGGGAACACAGCACAAAGCGAAATCACTGCCTGGCTTTTTCTTTGCACTCTCTCCTCGCTGGCAAGTGGGATGCAGGATACGCAGCATCACCGGCATCGTTAGAATAAGCCTAATATATAGAGACCCTCCAGTTCAGCAGGCCTATCAGATTTCAGGACAGCGTAAGTGGTGAAGACTAAACAGGGAAAATAAAACTCTCCGCCGGTGTGAAAAGGACTGCTTTCCTTCGGGGGATAAAGTGAGGAGGGGTATTTTTCCAACTATTTGGGATGTGGATGTTTTTTTATTCACGGGGCGCGCTGAAGCCCCACATAACGGGACATGATTTGGTCCTCTAAAGACCAAATTGAACTGGTCTGCTTTTGATGTTATCTGTAACGCATTTTATCTGCACATCTATCAGCCCAGTGAGTGTCGGTGTGTGGAGGGAGCCGCGGAACAACATCCAGAGAACTATACAGGGTGGGTGGGGGGGATTGAGTTACATTGCAATTACGCTTTTCTTGCCATCCGACGTCTTTCTCCGTGCAGCGGACACTCACACCAAACCTCAGCCAAACTAACAGAGAATTTATTTCTGAACTGGACAAGAGGGAACACGCAGATAACCAGGTAAGGCAAGTTTTTAAAGTCAAAATACGCAATGCAATAAAGAGCATCATATGGAAAGCTGTAGTGTAGGCTTGTTGAATGATTTTTTTTTAAAAGATATACGCTTCGCCGATGACTGACTAAACCTCATTTGTGATATTAGGCTCAGGCTTCATTGTGCAGCAGAAGTTGAGACATTGATTATCCATCATATGCTCGCTAATGAATGATTTAGCCTGCCTAATTCTGACTCCAAACACTCGCTCTGCCGGATTTCTTTCTGCACATGTTCCTGTTTTATTCGTGCCAGTTGCGTTGGTAAACTCCTGCTGCAGCCTAATTGTTGCATTTTGGGTTGAATGGAAAAAGGGGTCCTCGTGCAGCAGAGATTGGAGACCACGGATCAGAGTCTCAATAAGGGCTCACAAACCGTTAGTTTGTTCGAGGCAGAGGCCGAGAAGGACATTTTAATCGTGACGGATGATAGGGAGACTTGCAGTGATAAAGTGCTCAATTTAAGTGGAGTGATACAGATCAAGCGCAGATTCATTAAGGGGATGATTGATCGCCGTTGTGATTAAGTGTTGATTTAACACTCCTTACACACTTGAGTTTGGACTTTCACTCATTTTTTTTTTGTTGCATAAAAAGGAAACAAAGCAGGGATAACTGAACGTGATTTTGTAATGCGATTTAGTGAGAGAGGGTGTTTGGGGAAACACATGAGCTCACCTTTAGCACCACCTTGTGGCTCAATTTAGTGTCTGTTTTTGGCTCCACTCGTGGCATCCGCAGGTTTTTGCTGTGGATGCCAAAACAAACAAAACCCCTTTTAATTTATCGTGTCAAAGGACTAATGTACTGTAAAGTGATGCAGCCATAAATTAAAATGTGGGTAGCTTTTGACTCCAAGGCAGTAAATGGTCATAATCACAAATAAAAACTGTAAGCAAATGTATTTAATACAGAATGCCTTTGTCTATTAAAGACTGGATCTGCACACAACTTGACAGTTTGATTGTCCTTGGAAATATGGCATATAGCTATAAATTAACAACACATAAGATTCAAATATACACGTGAGGTTAAAAGGTTGTGCTATTTCATATAATGTGTCTTTTCTTTTGTATAACAAACCGTTTATTCTCCATTTTTCAGCAAAGTAGTTGGTGATAACTTTATTGGCAACTGCATGGTAGCCACCTGTTTGTGTGATAGTGGTGCCAGCTGATGATGTGAGGATTTTTTGCAAGCTCAAGTACTTTGTGTTGATCCCAAAATGAATAAATGCTGCATCCATAAACACAAACTGCTTTGCTGGCTCTCTTGTTATAAGTCAGATATTTGCTCCAGAGAATCAATTTCATGTTAATAAGTTTATATACAGCTTGGCAATTCATCTTCACACAGTATGTGATGCCAAATGCTACAACTGATGTCCCAAAGCAACACTCGCTGTTTGACAGCTCATTAATTGGGAATAAATAATCTTGAATTGGCTATACGTGATTATGGATTGTATGTACAATGTATTGTAGTGCAAATCTAGATCTAGCAGAACAGAGAATGTGTTTTAAGACAACAGCACCGGCATGAGGGAATTAGTCATTCTGACCAATAATGATCATTAAAAGTCATATTGAATAATTCAGTGTTATCTTTTACACAAATAATTTACACGTTTCATAATCTAGAATTGAAAAGTAGGCCTACTGTTTTGTTTAATGGTCCAGTCCCGTGTTTCCGTTTTTTCCCAGGTTCACTGAACATGTCATGTAAGTGTGTGTTCTGACTGAAGCAAGTTTTAAATGGAAAAAGTTTTTGGGGAAAAACAAACACAACAACTATTGAAACGATCCGATGGTGGTCGATGTTAATCACGTTACGTTAGCTTTCATTTAATTCCCTGCTTGTGTTGAATAATAATTCAGCAAAAAGCTAATTACCGCCTGTTTCTGGGATACATTTCATGTCTGTAGGACACCTGCTGGTCTAACCGTGTTGTCAAAGGTAAATAGGGTTAAATTACAGGGCAAATGTACAGGGTTTATAAACTAACGTGAACGTTACTTATCGCATGTTTGACGATATTGTCAGAGTTACTATACATAACATATCATGGGGCCTGTATTCAAAACGTTCACTGTTGAACAGCTAAACTGTATTCCATCGAGCAGCTAGCTAACTAACTATTTATTGGTAGCCAACCAGCAGGACAAAGGCATTGAAACACTTTTCTATCTAGTTGCAACAAGAAATATTGCTTTTGCTAACGCTAGAAAGCTTTATTATTTACCAGCTTTCACTGTGGAATAAAAAGTGTTGACATGAGACACACTACCTATCAAATCCTGACTAGATAACTATATTTACTTGGTTTGATCACTGAACTTACTTGTAATGACTTATAATGAATAAATACATATTATTATTATTCCTTCTAAATCACTTGGCTGCCTTTTCTGAAGTCAGAGACAGAGACATGACAACTTTTCTGAAGGATTTTATTATATTCTTGGTCAAACAGATGTTTAATGGACTGAACTGTTTCACTGTTGTGCATTACATTAAACAACATCTTCAATAACAAATGTTTTCAGTTTTCAACTACAATTTGCTTGGAATCAGTCATTGGAACAAGACATTCGTAAAATGATCGCGCTATTTGATTGCACTATTATGATACGATTTAACTGAAAGGCAATGAACATAATTGTATGTTTATTGCCCAGCCCTAAATAGACAGAAACAAATAACACCATGTATTCATATTGCTTTCTATTGAAAGCCCTTTCAGGCACATTTGGGATTTGGGATTATGAGTTGTATAAATGAAATTGACTTTCTGCACTCATGTAGGCTAGTGGCTTCAATTATCTTTAAATGCATTCTATTGATGTTACTTCACAAATCACCCATCCAAAATGGATGTTAGAAAATGTTTAATTTGCTTTTAATAGAGTACTGTAGAAGAGTGGAAGGAGCACGGCAGGACAGCACAGTCAGGGCGAGTCCAAGACCTGCAGCAGACCTGTCATAAAGCAAGAAGGGGGCTCCGCTAACCTACATGTAATGTCTCTCTCACAGATGTTCAGGCTAATTTCCTTCTAGATTTCCCCGCAAAATACCAGATTTCTTTTTTTAGTGGCACTAGTAAGGATTCATGGCTTTGTTTTCTTATGCTGCACTTGGTGGAGGTGCCACATTTGGTGGAATACCCAATGCCATTTGGGGCAAATGTATTATTTGTGTCCTTCTGTGCCTGTTTTTGAATTTCATGGCTCCGTTTCATGACTCCATTTCTGAGCTGGGTGGAGTGGTGCTGCTCGCTTCACTCACTGGCTGCTGTTTATTTGTTTGTGTACTCCAGAGGTCCCTGGTTTGCATTGCTGTGCATTACGAAACAGTTCCACTGTTAAGCGAGCACAATGGGGCATTGTTGACAGCTGGCGTACCCGGAGCAGTGGTTGTCAATTAGGTTCAACCAAGGGGCAGTTTTCCTGCACATTGGGTCCAATATTAGTATTTTCAATTAATATGGAAATAGCCCACACATTATCCAGCTTGGACGTATAGTCCCTGTAATATGATAAGATTTAAAGTTTGGTCAGGGTCCAGATTTGGCCCACATGCTGCTATTGGCTGATGTCTAGACTACAATAAACAAATAACTGGAAGTGAATCAGGCTTTTTTATACTATTCTTTTTGAAAATGACTCATAGTATTCAGAATGTTATAATGATGAATATTTATGAGTATGGTTATTCAGTTGCCTTCTACCACTACGATTCGTTAAATGTTACATAATTACTAGCAAAACAGAAAATGATCATAATTACGAGCAAAACAGAAAATGATCAGTAAGGTAATGGTACTTAAAAAGCAATGGGTGAACACCTCATTTGCAGAAACAGGAGCCTGCTATTAATCATCATCTTCCCACACATCCGGACCACAGTTCTGTGAGAAATGACTATGATTGGATGGATGAAAGTTCAGAAAGACATGTCATCTGATGAGACATTTGTAACTCTCATAATGATTGAATTTGTGGAAGCCTATATGCTGTCTCATGGTATCCTCCGGCAACACTCTCAGAGTAAATATGTATAGTGTTGGAATCCAGTTGATTGGCGTCCTTAGCTGGCACCTTCTAAATTGTCTGCGTTAGAAATTCTCTCTCTCTCTCTCTCTCACTCTCTCTCTCTCTCTCTCTCTCTCTCTCTCTCTCTCTCTCTCTCTCGCTAGCGTTACACACAGCCTACTCACCAGTTTGCTACTTGTATAACGCTATACATAATGAAAAAGAAAGTACTCGATACTTAGGCCTGGCGGGGAATCAACTTAGGCCCTGCGGCCTAATACACTGTCGCAATACACTTCCTTCTAAAAACGATTTTACTAAATAATTAAGTAATTTCAATCAAGTACAGTGAACTAATTATGGCAGTGTGGTAGTCACTTCGACACTTAACGAGTAGAAGCTTTATTAAGCATTATTAAGCACATGTTAAATATAATTAGGCAACAGCATACATTTTGTGCACTGAGATAACCCAAAATAGGAAGACATGGTCAGTTCCATCTTGAGCCTTTTGTACGTCAGTACTTTCCGAGCGGGACGATGTTTCAAAGCTACGGTAAACATTCTAATGTTATCTAGCATACTGCTTGTAGACAGATATTAAAACTGACAGTTAAAATATCTCCTCCAGTTCTGACTGACTACCCAAAAATATTCTCATCCAGACTTGTTTTTATTTAGTTTTTTCTCTCACACAGACACACAGACACACACACACACACACACACACACACACACACACACACACACACACACACACACACACACCATGTTACTACCTGCGCCATGCCAGTCTCCATTTTGCTTACATCTGCTTCCCCATAAGATCACGTGAGTTGGCGCATAGCTCCGTCTGGCACGATGATCTTAATAATGTCCTCTGACAACATTTCTTCAAATATTGTAGTGTGTGCTTGTTTGAGATTAAAGAGAAGAACATCTGTGAAGTTTCTCCTCATGTGCTTGGTGCAAACCAATTTCAAAATTGGTTCGGATTTTAAAACTCCTGTAGTCTGAGCCCAGCTTTAACGAAGTCTCTTTTCCTGTGAGTGGGAAGGAACATCGCTGTCGTGCTCTGCATCTGTCCCACTTCATTTAGCCAGTCGTCACTGCAGCATGCTCACACTTGTGATTTAACGCTCACACATAGTGACATAAATATGGCACTTTTTTCTTTTTAAACTGAGGCATTTTTTTCTGCATGCTGAGCAGTCTTCCGGTTTCCTTCCTTGCCTCCATAGGTCATGTTTAACATATTCATTGTGCTAATATAGCTGGTGGAGTTGTTTGCTCAAGGTTACACCAACAATGTCCTTCGCATGATAAACACAGCATGCTAATGACACTTAGGTATACCTCTCCATCTTCCTCATTTCCATCTTTTACTATGTATTACTGTTCCGTATTGAAGGTTGAGTGTTTAGGGCACATCTTTGGCTGAATGTGCAATTATGCAAAAGTCAAAATTGATTCACATTCAGTCAAACAGATTCATGTTCAGTCGATACTAAATTGAGTTCACTATTGCAAAAAAAACAATGCTACCTTGCTGCTAAGATGCTGCAGGAATCACAATGTCGGTGTACTCCTGCAGGGATCAAAGTCTGTTCATATTGGTTTACATACGGCAAGCTTGTATTGTATTGTTGTTCTGTATTCGATGTACTTTCAAACGGAAGAAGCAGAAAAAGCAATGTAACTTATAATTACGTCTGTCACAGCATGCGGTGAACTGCTGTGTTGAGAGATTTAATAGCGAAACAACAATAACGATAGTAGATGACAGTTTGTGATTACAAGTAAAGCTTCGCTCCTGTAATTTCCTAGAATTTGAAATCTATCATCAAAGATCTTAAATACACATTATTCCTTATTGTTACTCAATAAGCTGGCATTTACAAAGAATATACAATATACAGTTAGTGACCACTATATTAAATAATCCTGTAAAATGTAATGCCATCCAATACAACATCTCAGATGTAAATTCTACCTTTTACAAAGATAATAATGTTACGTTTTGATTGACACTGTCTCAAAGCTATTACATTAAAGTTATTATCGATGTTGTTTTCTAAAGTTTTTCCCACCCCATTTTCAAACGCAAACACAGTACAACTGTCCAGTTTTAACTTAAATCACCCCCTATAATCTTTGTAAAGGGGAAGTATGGGGCAGAGCTGTTGTACTGGATTACATTAGATTGTAAAAGTGTACCTATTACCTAATAAAGTGGCCACGGAGTCTATTTTCAGAACTATATCTTAAACACGCATTTATGCATATATTACAAGTAAGTAGTCATCAATAGGGAGCCAAAAAGAATGGAAAGTGGAAAGCCAAGTACAGTTTTCTGCCTCTATTTTGAATAAGTGCCAGCCTGAGCAAACATGATATTACATCTGCAAGGGCCATTTGCAATGTGCTGACAAGAAAAGTGAAGTAAGATTCATGGTCTCATTGCGTTCTTGATCAGTTGATGGATTGGACATGGGAGCCCGACTCCCCAAAGTTGTGAAGGTTAACAATTTTTTCGCACATCCTTTTAGTCTTTCAAGCATGCACACGGCAACTAGCCACAATGCGAGGTAACGACGTGTCATTTACGTGGATGCTTGTGTGTACTTCAGGGGTCATTTGCACGAGACATTTGACACCCTAATGGCGCGCACAAGACAAATCCTCTTTTACATGCACTTGAGCAGTTTTCAAAGTGTAAGAGAAGGAGAGTTACTACAGGGGCCTCATTGTGAAAACATAGATCCTTGCAGATAAGAGCTAAAGAGCCTTCTCAGAGTTGTCCTTTTTGCCGAAGTGGTCTGCTTGTGTCACATACAGTAACATCTCGGCCCAGCTGAGAGCACCGCACAGACCAGTGGCAGGTCACGACCTGGTCGTTGAGAATCACTGACGAACAGTTTGCATGCGATTCCTCTTGGGCTTATTTCTTTTCTCATTTTTTCGCCTGACAGTGTGTCTGCATATGTGTGCACACTGTGCTTTCGGGAGTTGTTCATCTGACTGTCTAAGATGATCCATATCCACTGCACTACTTGTCAACTGTTTAGACACTGATAAACGAGAGGTAGAATATGTGCAAGGCAGGCTGCCATAGATAAAGCACCAGCAGAGCAGGGTTTCTGACCTACCTGCGGTCAAGAGGAAAGAGAAAACCTAGATGGACAGGCCATAGAAATATACATTCTTTCCATACACAGCCAGCAAAATAGTGCCACTGACTCTCCGTCTCTATTTGTATGTTGCATTTATATTGGTTTGGCTTATTTGTAGCTGATAGTTGAATTCGTATTCTATTGTTTCTGTATGTTTTACTTTTATTTGGCTTACTTGAAGCTAATGTACTTGCAAGATTCTTGCTGTTCGGAGTTGTATCCTCATGATTGTTTGCACTTATTGTAAGTCACTTTGGACAAAAGCGTCAGCTCAAAGAACTGTAATGTAAAGATACTTACAGGCACATGGCAAGCTAACGTTGCTTCATTGTAGCCACGGTATCAGGGAGTAAAGTTGAAAGAATTATTTGCCGACCAACGATTTCATGATGTAGCCGACAAATTCAGTCAGTTGTGTTGGCCGTCTGATAAATGTGCTCTCAGCACGTTGGTGTCGGCACTAGAAACACTCGGCCAAAGATCATTTTGTCAGAGAGATAAACTATCAAGTTGATTGCGTCATGTTATTTTAAATCTTCCACTTTTAAGCACGTCATATTATTTTATTTTGAGTTTGTCACCTTCTAGGCTCTTTACTTGCAATCTCTGTCTTTTGAAGTTGGGACATAGTTTGTCCTGTGAGTTTATGGAACAAAAACCTTTACATTGTAAGACATGACTGATTTTCATGATTACCATTACCATTGGTAAACTACACTATTATCAATAAATAATACCACCTTTCAAACTCCTTTATAGGAAATTAAATAAACGTCCAATTAATGGAATATCTTACTTAATGTAAATAGGTACATTTTTCAATAGAAGTCTCTTAACTTTACACACATATAGACCATCTATACAGGCCTGGTTAGATCGCAATGTGGCTCAGAAAGAAATGTAATGAGATATTTTCCTTAAGGCATTCAGTGCGACTCCATTGCCACTTTTGCACACAGTTTATGTTTCAAAGTGATTTAAGTGGTATTAAAGGAATGCTGTTTTCTATATCTTTGTACATTGTTGTGTATGGGTGGCTTCGGCTCAGAGGGTAGAGCGAGTCATTCACCAATCGGATAATTGGAGGTTCCATCCGCATGTCGAAGTGTCCTTGGGCAATATACTGAACCTCAAATTGCTCCTGAAGGCTGTCAGTGTGTTTTGTGAATAAGCATTTAAATTAGATGAGCAGGACCTTGCACGGCATCCTCTGCCATGATTTATGAATATGTGTGTGTGAATGGGTGAATTTGACATGTGGTGTGAGGCGATTTCAGTGGTTGGAAGTCTAGAAAGGCGTTTAAATCAAATCAAATCAAATCAAATTTATTTATACAGCCCAGTATCACAAATTACACATTTGTCTCAGTGTGCTTTACAGACTGTACAGGTTACGACACCCTCTGTCCTCAGACCCTCGCACCACACAAGGAAAAACTCCCCCCAAAAAAAGAAACCCCACAATGAAAGGGGGAAAAATGGAAGAAACCTCAGGGAGAGCAACTGAGGGGGATCCCTCTCCCAGGACGGACATGTCGTGTGTGCAGGATAAACAACATAGTACAAATACAACATCCATGTGACAGAAATGATGGTGTGATCAAATGTTTAAAAAAAGGATGAGTCCAGGATCCAGTTTACAATTTCACATTTCACATTTAACATCTTAACGGGTTCACAGTTAAGAGGCACTACAGCTGTGTCAGTCAGCTGTAGTTCACACAAAAGCAAGTACAGTAGGCATATCACATAAACAAGCACACTCACAGGCAAACCCATAACTTACCTATTAGGTCTCATTATTGTCCCGTCGGCAGTAATGATAAAGAACTTCCGGGTTCTTTGTCGATGTCCACACATCGTTTCCAGTAAAAAACATATCAATCTTGAACATTATTGTGTTGCCAATGAACTGCTCGATCTTTACACATCTGACACTCATGCTTTTATTTTTTCAAATGTTGTAATCTTTTTCATAATTGTATTTATTAATTACAAAATACAAAAAAAACACACAAATATTACAAGAAATGTATTTGTACTTCCCTTACTTTGTGTCATTACTACTGGCAGGGATAATTGGGTATATAATAGTTATTTATGAGCAATACAAATAATATTGTATTAATAAATATTATAATATGTACACATGCACAGTTTGTGTACGCCTGGTGTTACTCTCAGAAAAATATGTCTAATAAATTAAGTTTTTATCCCTTTTATCTGAAATTGATAGTTTTACTTCATAACACTTGGTGCTATGTTTCTATTGTGTTTTCCAGTCCATACCTACCAGCTATACCCATCTTCAGGCATCTTTTTCAACAACAAACTTCAGGCGGAGTGTATTTTCTTAAAATTCAGTATATTCAGACCACTATTACTCAGTGCCAGAAGCACTTGGAGTGATTAATCAATGTTTTGCAAGAACAATAAGAGAGTTATCTTTTGAATGAGACCAAAATCATGCATCTGGTGCAAATGGTTGAAGAGCAGCTTATAATATACTTTGGGTATTTAGTTTGTAGGTATTTTTCGTATTTTCGAGTAAAGTCCCCCACCCTTTAAGAGGTTAATGGAAATCATGAAATTGTGCACAACAATCTGTTCCAGTTCCAAAACATGTTTCAAACTTTTGCGGTGCTGGCAGTTTGTTTTCAGACAGTTTTTTTCCAGGGCTTTTTGTGCTACTTGTTGTTTGTGGCGGTTAAATCAGGAATGGAAAATATCTGTATGCTGTGACTTGCTGCAGGTTCTTTAAAAATTGTCTGATTTCACGGTGGCTGACCATACACAGCCGGTACGACTGCTGCTACTCCTGAGTTGGTTTTATTTTTATCTTGAAGCCATTGGAGTCTCCTAATAAAAAAAATGTCCTGCTGTCCATCTCCAAACGAATACATTCATGGCTCCCCGTGTTATAGAAAATCCTGCCCTTGCATAATGCTGCTGGAAAGAAGATTATGTTTTACAAAAAGGACTATGAACTCATTTGAATAAATAACTATTTCTAGTGGAGAAAAAAGAATCATGTGGTAAAAGTAGTCATTTGTGTTTTTTTAGGACACCATGTCAGTATATTTTTTACCCTTTTACACCCTGATCTAATTAACAATAGCCACAGTCTAACAACATAACAAGCCCTAATTGTGCTGTGTTTCTATATTGATGAATTCATATATTAACTTAAATTCTGTGGCTCATAACCAAAATCACACAAAGTGGTAGGTAAGGACTGGCTGCTATGGCAACAAGTATCGTGAGATTTTTTCCTTGTGCACGCTAAATAACATTTCCTTTCGACGTAAGTGGTCAACATGCAGATTCATGGGAGACGGCGTGATACAAAAACTCCATCGTGCAAACGATACCACACTATATTTATCCCAAACACAAATCCCTTGCAGTTCAAGCCATCTGTGAAATTAAAAAGATTAATCATGGATGATTACCTCAGAAAAAAACGGAGTAATATTTGTCCAGTTCACTTGCATATCCTTTATTAGTTTACAACCTCAATGTGTTATTGATTTGCAGTGGTGAGAATCTAACCTCCCTTGTCGCATGGTAATAAGGACGAGGCTACAGCAAGGAGAGCATTTATCTGTGTCAACATAGCACAAAGGGAAATTACACATCTCTCCCTTGCTTATTTTTGAGCCTGAGACCATTTTAGAGTCCATTACACAAGCCATCTTTGAAATCCACCCTGATGTACAGTGACCTAAAGGGCTTTGTGAGAGCGAATGAATGGCTTCCAACTACTTGACTCAAGGCACCGGCTTTAGTTTAACTTCGAAAGAAACAATCAATATGCCCACTAATTTGTTAATTGCATGCCACTAAGTGGTACATGAGGAGGAGAGAAAGGAAAGAGTGCATGAAAACAAACTTTTCTTTTAACCTTAACTCAAGTTTATGTCTTTCATTGAACATTTAAAGTATTCACTGTTAGGGATTTAAAGCATATCAACAACATGTTTAATACTGAACCTCATTTAACCTCTTAAGGCCCTGTCACACATATCCGTATGACAGAAACGTATGCCGGCGCATACGAAAATTTGTCAGAGTCCAAATACGTCCAACTTTTCATCGGATCGGAAAAGTGAACATATACAGATACGCATGTCTAACTTATTGATAGCGCATCACTTCCTAATACAAAATGTATCAGACGAATGTCCAACGAATGCATAAGATATACAAAAATATGGCGTATACAAAATATCGGCAACGCGCTGGTTTGCGTTGATATAAGGTAAGGTATAAGTAGTATTCGTTAAGAGCTCACTGTGTTACGCTGGGGTGCGTTGTTGAACCCTGATGTTTTGAGCATGTTCAAAATTACCGGACGTACCCGACGTGTGCTTCATAAGATATGCAGACGTTACGTTACGTTAGACATACGTGAATACGGAATACGTACGTGAATATTTACCTACGTAAATATAGTACGTAAATACCTACGTGACTACTGTTGGGTTTTGAAGCCCAAAGGGCGCTGTGATAGTCTTTCAATTGAATCCAGTAAACTTCTAGTTGATCAAGATACTTATTTATTTAAAGTGATGATGACAGCAATGTCCAAAAAATACCCTCAGCCGAGGACACTTTCACACACCAAGTCCACAGTCCGAATCAATAAAGAGCCAGTTAGCTGTCTGTTGGTACAAGTGAAAGTGGTACAAAAACATCATAAACATTTTGCTATATTCTCTACTGAAGGGTGTCGTCGTCCCTCATTGGTCCATGTTGGCGCGGTTATGCCCCTTGGTGGGCCGTCTTGTTGTGACGAGATGGAGGTAGACCTGAAACTCTTTGAAGAGAACCTACAGTGCTTCACATTCATAACTAATATAGTGCTCATTATACATTTGTGCAGAAATACATGTTGTGCAATAATACATTTTGATTGAGGTGGACGAGTACATGTGATAATCATTAAATGTGACACAATACAATCAGGAGTTTATTTACTTCACACTACCTACGTGACTACGTTAGAGGTACGTTAGATATAGGCTACGTCGGCTGACGGTGAATCCTACAGCCAATTTATTGATAACGAGTGGATAACCTATTATTTGCCCTATGTTAAGATGATGCCTGACGACGGAGTAACTTATTAAACGTGTTTCTACAGTACAGCTAGCGTTCAGCATTCTAGTCGTTCTCCAGCATGACGTGAACCAGATGGCACTTTTCCAGCTCCGTTGGCCAGACGCTCTGATACGTTTTAAATATGTAAGTGATACGCTATCAATGTTTGACATATGTATAATAATTTGTTATGTATACGTTATTTATACGTTATGTATGCGTCAGCTACAACACCGCTGTGGAAAAGTTGGACGTATTTGGACTCTGACACATTTTTAGTTACTTTTCATATACGCTGGCATGTTTCTGCTATATGGAACTGTGTATGTCTGACGTGTTCGGCTTAACGTCTGCGTCCTTCAAACGATCACAACTTACCCTTAATTTATATCAACCTATTCCCGATATTTCCTATGCGCCGGCATACTTTCTGTCATACTGATATGTGTGATAGGGCCTTTAAGGGGTGGGGGACTTTACTCGAAAATACGAAAAATACCTACAAACGAAATACCCAAAGTATATTATAAGCTGCTCTTCGACCATTTGCACCAGATGCATGATTTTGGTCTCATTCAAAAGATAACTCTCTTTTTGTTCTTGCAAAACATTGATTACTCACTCCAAGTGCTTCTGGCACTGAGTAATAGTGGTCTGAATATACTGAATTTTAAGAAAATACACTCCGCCTGAAGTTTGTTGTTGAAAAAGATGCCTGAAGATGGGTATAGCTGGTAGGTATGGACTGGAAAACACAATAGAAACATAGCACCAAGTGTTATGAAGTAAAACTTCCAACTTCAGATAAAAGGGATAAAAACTTAATTTATTAGACATATTTTTTACACCAGGTGTACACAAACTGTGCATGTGTACATATTATAATATTTATTAATACAATATTATTTGTATTGCTCATAAATAACTATTATATACCCAATTATCCCTGCCAGTAGTAATGACACAAAGTAAGGGAAGTACAAATACATTTCTTGTAATATTTGTGTGTTTTTTTTGTATTTTGTAATTAATAAATACAATTATGAAAAAGATTACAACATTTGAAAAAATAAAAGCATGAGTGTCGGATGTGTAAAGATCGAGCAGTTCATTGGCTACACAATAAAAGCATCACCGGGAGGCTGAACTGCTGCAGGCTCCGTCTGTAAACAGAAGAAGAGGGCTGGCACTTCCTTATCAGGTGGACACTGATTGGCCTTGATGGCTTTAGGAATCTGAAGGAAGCTCAGATTGGCTCAGACCAAGTGTCAATCGAACAGCTGATGCCCGCGCTCCACGCGGGTATCAGCTGTTCGGCGGCGCATGCAGACGAACTGCTCCGTGTGCTCCGTGTGCTCCGTGTGAAGAAAAACATCTCACAAATGATTAGCTGATTTCAAAGATTGCAACAGCTGTTCATGGGCTTTTATCAATGTGACTATATTCAAGATGGAAATGTTTTGTACTGGAAACGATGTGTGGACATCGACAATGAACCCGGACGGGACAATAATGAGACCTAATAGGTAAGTTATGGGTTTGACTGTGAGTGTGCTTGTTTATGTGATATGCCTACTCTACTTGCTTTTGTGATTTTGATCTCAAAACAGTTTATCTCACAAAATAGATGAGATTCGAAGCTTTCTAAAAATATGCGACATTGTGCAATAACTCCAACTACAGCTGACTGGGCACAGCTGTAGTGCCTCTTGACGTGTGGACAGCCGCAAGGTTTTAATGGAAAGGCAGTGAAGAAAGATATTTAGGGAACGAGGGAGTAATTAGTAAGGAGACCAAGTAAAAAAGTAATTGGGTTTTTACCAATCTTTCAGTCCAGGTCAAAGAAAAGTATAAAAAAAACAAGATTGAAGGAAGAAACCTGAATAAATAAGTAGAGCTGACGTAACAAATGCAGATGCTTTAATACTGAGGCACAAGAGGTCACAAGAGCAGTTTGATGTAAATGATGATGGGAAACCGTCACCCGATCTCAACCCAATTGATCATCTGTGGAAGATTTCGGGCCAGTATGTAAGACAGCACTCTCCATCATATCATTGTAATCTTTTTTTAATCTTTGTTTTTTGCATCTTGAATAAATACAGTTGTTTGAAGGAGATGCTTTCCCAGCAATATAAAATAGATATTAGAGAGGGAATTATGACCTGTTTAACTTCCTAACACTAGCTTTCAGCAGCTTACGACATTATTAAAACGACTAATGCCAAGATTTATTTTAAATCA
The DNA here is from genome assembly GCF_900634415.1 of Cottoperca gobio. NCBI lineage: Eukaryota > Metazoa > Chordata > Actinopteri > Perciformes > Bovichtidae > Cottoperca > Cottoperca gobio. The sequence goes on along the minus strand of NC_041367.1, from coordinate 10,436,922 downwards.
AACCAAATATTTAAACACAAATGTATTTCATAATAATTTGAATTGTATGTTGTTATGCAAATAACCCTTATAGATGAGAATAACAAAGTAAAAAGATGAATCTTTGATTTTCTTTTTACAGTTTGAACTGACTTTGGGATGGTTGAAAATATTTTTTCGATGTGATTTAAAGAAGTTTGTCTGGAGCCTTGTATACCAGCTGCTATAACACCGACATTGATGATCAGCAATCGGTATCTTCTGCAAAAAAAACAAATAACCAAGCTATTAAATAACTGAGCCTTTTGTTCTCTCCATCCAGTTTATTGGTATTAAGTTTCCCCCTATCGTCAATACTATACATTTCTCATGGGATTATTTGATGGTGATGGCTGACGGCTCTCCGAGTGAGCAGAGAGACGGCGTCGTTGGAATTGTGAGGTCAAGGATGTGTGTTAGCCTCTCGGTGCCCTTCGACAATAACGAATGAATGCGTGTCGAAAGCCAGGATTGATCTATGTGATTGTCTATTTGATTACATGTTGGACACTGGTTTGAGTCACTGAGTGCCATGATTTGTAAGCTTATGTGTAGTCAGTTGTGTTCTATCTAGAATGGGTCAACTGGAATATTGCTCACACAATAACAATAATAGCGTCTAATGTTATCTGCAAAGGTTTGAATTATTATTTTTTACAACCTATTTTAGGCAAAGTCTTGGCCTCCTAATAGGATAAGGGAACTCAGACAATAACTATTACAGTCATAAGAATCCTATTTAAAGTAAGTGTAATTGAGGCGCCCGAATGGCTCAGACTCAGACATGTCACTCCAGGTCCCATCCCTAAAGACTATAATATTAATATATCTCTTATGTACTTCTTCTTTCATTGGTGTGTGTGTGTGCAAAAAAAACGAACAGTTAGAATTGATCCCAGTACATCACTCCCAAAACTCCCCATCTTGTGAACCAGCTCTTCCCCTCGCTGGTCAGTATGCCAGCCAACTCGGCGGGCAGCCTTGCACTTCACTTAGATTTGTGAATGTGAATTTTATCAAACATCAATATTCTCTTTTGAATTGTATCCAAATGGGCATTTCATAATGCTGCAGGCAAGACACCAGCGCTCTGCTCAATATTGTGCCTTTCCTAGCATTGCCAGATTGCTTCGTATTCCCTCTCCACTTCTTTAAGATGGAAATTAGAATTCTGCTTGCCTTTACTAGGCCACGGCAAGATAAGCAGTAGAGTTTATATTTCTATGGATTGTGGTTCTTTAGTGCGACCCTGATGCCAAAGACAAGAACCTTCACTCAGCCTTGGAACCAGTCCACAATACAGTATGATTCTTCATGCTGACTGAGGGAGACTTGTGTTGTACAATAAATTCTTCACATTTCTTTTTTTTCCATTTTCCTTTTTGCTCTTCTGGATTCTCATTCCTTGCCACGCTCCCATCCGTCTACTCTCGCTTGTTCATTCTGTAAAGCCATGGGAACCAACCAGTATCCATCCATTTTCACTCTGGGACCATTTCAGTGCCTGTAGTCCCACTTGTCTCTCAGGAAAACACTTAGTCAGTATGCTTTCCAGTTCCTAAGCCCTAGATTTATCTGCTGAGTCCATTGCAAGCTTTTTTTCTTTCTCGAGCCTGACTTCACTTCCTCTGATCTTGCTTCTTCCACTAATTGCGTATTTTGCTTTTTGCTTTCTTCTTTCCTCTCTCCTTTTGCTTAATCTTTCTCTCTTTACGGCATATTTGAGTTTCAGTGGTTTGCCCCAGACTGCTAGTTGTCAATGACTCCTCCTTTCTCCCTGCCATCACTGCCCACTATTTCCGCTGGGAACCTCTTAATGTACGGCATATGCCATGTGGCTTTCCAGTCATTCTAATTGGCTATTGGGGGTCAGTGCAAATCTGCACCTCTCAGCTTGATTGACATGCGACAGCGGGGACTCGTAATATCCAAGGTGCACAGGCAGTATGTCCTGGCTACTTTTTAATCATGTTCTCCAGGCTGGGGCTGATAAGAGATGTAAGGGTGATTGTGGTTCAAGGAGGATGTCCTTGCGCAGGGGCCTTGGGATTAAGGCTCTTGACTGTGTTCTGACTGGGAGAATGACTATATCAGTATTCAGATGGTAGCCTCCTTGGGGGTTACAGAGTTACTGGAGAGATTTGGAGCGGAGAAGAGAGGCTCACTCTGTCAGGGAACTCAAATCGAACGCCCTAGGATTGTGTGTAATCTGTGAACTCATTCCATTCTGATGAGCACAGCAGATGACAGTATGTGTGTTAATAAGATTTGAGATATGATGAGGGCGGTTGACCTCAAAACTCTGTTCTCACTTCATTTTTTATATATGAATAGCACAGATATGAACTGGAGCAATGCTTGTGTGTAAAAAGTGTGTAGAGAAGTCATTGTATGCCCTTCTGTAATAGTTTATAGGCTATCAGATCTCCAGAATTTGTTTAGTCAATCTATGCAAAACGTGTAGCGCCTGGACATTAATGGACAATGACTAAATTCAAAATGTAAAATGCAGCAGCTTAAAAACATGTATTGTAGCATCAAAGTTTTTATTTTTTAAAGCTCTGAGCTGTGCTGATGCATCTGCTCAGGTCATCTTCTCTTAACAGTTGCATGTGAACACACCGCAAACACTTCAGCTGTCAGCCATATAACCACAGACGGCACAAATGTTCCATGCTGTTTGTGACTGCAAATAAATAGATAGCGAAGAGAGGCGCACAACAAAATAGCCAACCATTTTCATGCAACTGTGAATCTGATTAAACAGTCAGGTCTTAAGTCTGAGAAAAAAAACTGTAAAGATACTGCAAAGTTTTGCTTCACTGTGCTGTGCAATGCAGCTGTCAGCCTGTGTGAAGCCTTTTGCTTGTAAAAAGAATGGAAGAGGCAGAAGGGGGGGAAATTAAGTAGAAAGAGCACTAAATGGTTGAAATTACCGATTCACTACGCTGATGAGCCAGTAAATCAAGCAGTGGTCAGCCACACTCAGCTTAATGGTACCCAATGGCTAACTGACCTAATTATTTATGAATGCGTCTATTTTTACATAAATATTCTACAAGGGAGGTTATATTGCTTCTGTAGATTGCACTAGATTGGATTACTCTGCATAGATTTCTCAGTCGATGTATATTTTATATAGTGTGTAGTGACATAAAACTATGCATTAAGTCTAAATGTATCCAAGTTTTATGTAGTAGCAGCTAGCTATGTCATTGTATATCTCACTGATGTATGTACTGTACTCTAGAATTGGACATTGCATGCTCCTGAAATGGCTTGTGTTTTATTAACTCGATGACAGGAAGAGGCAGTTTCTCCAGCATCTACGATTGCCATCTATGCTCTGCAGTCTGTCAATTCATAACAAGAGTAAACAAAGGGATTGGAGGCGGGTAAGGGGTACACATGATTATCTCCACAGACACTGAACCCCAGATTTTCCGCAAGACATTTGACCCTTTCTTCCTGCACAAGGACAAGGGGGATGCGATTGCATCATGATCTGTAATACATACAACGCTATGTCTTAATACGTCAACACATTCAGAGAAGCACTTTCAAATTCCGCATACTCCGACTGAACGAACTCACACCTGTGTACATCTATGAATGTAAATCCATTCGGAAGATTTCTTTTTAAATTGCCTTCTCTGTCCTACCTGTCTGGATTGGTACAACTCTCTATTTCATGCATGTCTTTCATAAGCAGAGATGCGGGGAGAGATGAAAAAGTGCAGAACTGATTGCATATAATTACCTGTATGCTCAAGCTGATAACAGTGTGTGACCTGCAAGGGGAGGAGACTGGAAAATTGGTGTCTTGCTGCCTGAAGCTTCTCATTTAGCCCACAATATGTGCGCTAAGTCCACACCTCCAGCACACACACACACACTCTCACACACACACACAAATGCATATTCACACGAGATCTGCACGAGATATTTCATCATTACAAAACAATATTTTCCGACATTTTCAAATGTGCATGACTGCATGGATCCTTTAGTTGTTACTGTTAAAAGGCCAAAAGGGATTCTAAACTGTGTACTTTTTAGCAGCAATAATTTGTCCCTTCATTTATTTTAACATCATTTTCAAAATTACATATTGCATACACAACATTGCATGTGTAAAATATGGCTAACATGGTGTATATATATATATATATATATATATATATATATATATATATATATATATATATATATATGCTGGTTTAACTTTACAATGGCACCTTGATTGGACGTAGTTTAAATATAGGCACAAATGTAGTTATTACACCAAATTAGTTGTTAATGTATTGTCTTATTATATAGTATAGCCAACAACTTGGTAGATAGGCTCACTCAGGTGTATGAGAGCCACTACATGGGGAAAAGACCGAAGCTGCCAGCTCTCCCTGTCGGTTACACGTGTTTTTTGTTTTTGAGTTTTGTGCACGTCTTCAAGGAGCTGATCTTAATTCTGGCTATCTGACACTGCTATGTCAGCATTAGTGGGGAGATCTGTTGCATCAAAACACCTCATTTCTATAGTGAAAGAAACAACAAAAATGTATTAGTCGCGCAAACCCAGCAAATGAATTTATCCCCCCCCCCCCAAATAATGCTGTGCTTATACTGCAAAAAGTTGTGCAGTCTGTTGTGAGGCACCAGATTCAAAGATATGATGATGATGATGATGATGATGATGATGATGATGATGATGATGATGATGATGATGACGACAGTCAAAAAGCACTTTGCAAGCTAAAGTACCACCACCACCTGAAACATCACAAAAACGGTAGAAAAAAACAAAATTGTCCTTTTAAATAATGATTATGTTGCTTGTATTGTCTGCGTGAAATAGACTGCTTTAATGGTAAATGGAATACTTTTATATAGCGCTTTCCCAATCTTTGCAATCACTCAAAGCACTTTACAACACACGTCAGCATTCACACACTGTCAGTGGCTCCATACAAGGTGCACATCAGCTCGTCAGTAGTTCATACACACTCGCACACCTGTTGGCCAAGGCCATCGGGAGCAATTAGGGGTTCAGTATCTTGAAAACCACGCTACCTCCTGAGCCACAGCCGCCCCGCAATATGACAATATGGACTGTGTACATGGCTTGCTAGTAGCTATGTGAGCGGCCGGGTTCTGGTGGACTTACAAGAAAAAGTCAAACTAGAGAATGTAAGAAAATGACATTCGATAAAGCCCTAATAACTTGTAAGTGGGGCCGTGTACAGTGATAATAGGCTTTCACTTGTGGACAGCACTAAATTACAGAAGTCAATAGTGATTTGGGAAAGAAAAACAATCCTCTCAGTATGACGTCCCTCACATCAATGATGTCCGACACACATTGAGCATTTTGATGAATACATTAATCATTAACATTAAAGTTTCAGTTCATAATATGTAAGTTGCAATATACTTTCATATTATCACCTCATGTGTCCCCATTAGGAGTTAGATTGTGCTAATTAGGTTAAAAAAACATCAACAGTTTGACAAAGCGTCTGATATATTTCTGTGCCAAATGCCTATTTAAATTTCAAAGCTACTGACTGATGACTGATTTTTTTTAGGTTAGTCTAAACCGTGTGCAGGACTTCAAAGGAAGTGTAGAGGAGAGAAAGATAAATTATCATACCAAGACACAACTTTCTTATCCGAGTACACAGTTGGCAGGAGTTGTAGTGACTGAGTAAAGGTGGGGTTTTTTTTTTTTATTCCTAAATGGAACAAAAATGAAGACGGGTAGATGAAATGAGTTGTCGGATACAGTTCCAGGCCTCATCTCTTTCCAAAGAATTAATTTCACCAAAGAACTGTCACAACTCTCCTCACGGGGCTTTACTCCTACTTGACCTCCTTGTGCCTCATTTCCATTGTCAGTCAAATGTTTAGCACATATTTATTCCAGTGACCTTTCAGGCTTGTCCATATGTAGGCTGCTTTAAGTCCTGGACTATGTAATGTGTTAGGCACTTTATAGAGATGCCTCAAAAGTAAACTGACTATCCTCCATTTGAAGTAGTAATAGACGTATAAAGAGCATTACAGCAACACATGGACATTTTACACCAGTTTTACACCAGTTCAATTGTCAAGCCCTGAGTTTCATTGTCTCTGGTCTGCTTTAAGATATGTGCATAATCATTTCCTCATAAAGGGGACAGGTCTTTACCCCCATTGTCAGGAAGCAATATTGGTGCCGATTTGGATGTATGCAGGAACAATAGGAAGTAATATACGGCTTGGCAGAGCTAAATGAGAATGACTGAAGGGAGTTCAACCGCTCACAAACGAATCAGTTAAATGATGCTTTGCTTATACATTCGTGAAGTCTTTTTCAGTTTGCCTTGCCAATAATGCAAAAATATCAGTGATTATATTATTACACTGATTGAGGAATTAGCTGACCAGTAATATTGGGATGTCTTGATTTAGGTTTCATTTGTAAAAAGTAGGCAGATTTGATGCAGTGTGGCGAGTGCAGAATTACATCTTGTTTTACCTTGATTTATATGGGTGTTTAGAGAGATGTGACTCTTCACTCTTTCTGATGGACAAGTCTTACTTCTCCCTCCTATCACAGCTCGGGACTGCTCCATTCACATTTGCTGTGAGCAATACTCAGGTTTGACATCTGCCTCATGTACAAGCTCCATGGCTACATCTGTTACTGTGCTGTTTTTATCACCCACAGAAAACACCTGCTTCTTCTTCTTCTCCTCCAGAAATGCAAGTTTCTGCTACATTTTATAACTTCATCCTTTCAAAGAGAGAAAGCTTAGCTCTTTCACTAAGTTTGGATGGTTGGTTTACCATCTGAATCACCTGTGGTCATTAAGCAGGGCCTGGAGGAGGCTTGAGTAACAGAGGAGAAACCGAGGCAGCTGAGAGTGGGGAAAGAAAACAGAGAGGAGCAGATTGGAGGCTGAAGGCTGTCTGTGTCATACTGTGTAGATACTAGTAAACAAATGGTGTCCAGTGAAATTTTTATCTGGTCTTTTGTGGACTTAGAGTAGCTGCTAAGTCTAGTTTCACTAAACTAACCCTAATGAGAAAGCTGGCAGAAAAAAAGCGCTGGAAGATGACGAGTTTGTTGCAGTCAATTATTATACTGTCCTTCCTGTACAGGTCTTATCTGCTGAAGGGCAGAGATTGGGATCAGTGGACTAGCAGCCTCTTCGAACCTGGTGTGTGCTGTGGAGTCTGGTATCGATTTAGAGGAGCAGAGGAAGAGGAGGAGGAGGAGGCTGCAGAGATTAGTGAACCCTGATGTTCTGTGCTTGTGGGGATGCTTTCAGCCACTGCTGTTGTGGTTGCTATACCAGGTGATTGCTTCTATACAGGCAGCGACTAGATATATTAAAGGTACAATATGCAGCATTTTCCTAAAAAACAATGTATAGACTTATACAAAAAGAACACCTCTCAGTCATGACCCATGTGAAGTGTGGGGCAATGCCTATATCTGCAGAGACCCTGCCGCCTGCTGCTTGTATTTTTGTTGTTGCTGTGTTTGGGACATTTCTGAGCACCAACAAAGAGCCTTTGGGCCCCACATGGGTGTGTAACCCTCAGCCAATAAGCAGGGAGTGCAGCCCGTTGTCATTACCAGGTCGTCAAATACCACCACTTTGTCACGCCCCCGGCACCTGGCACAGGAAGCCTTTAGCGTCTGTATTACTCACAGCGGCGGAGAGCGGGTTGTTACCTCGCTGTGTGTTTTTATGTGCTCCAGTGTTTCCCCCATCCGTCTCTCTCTCTTCTGCTGTGTGCAGAGTGGCTGCTACACACACACACACACACACACACACACACACACACACACACACACACACACACACACACACACACACACACACACACACACACACAGAGATCAGTCAGGCTACAGCAGGATGAAGTGTGCACTATTGCTGTATTAATTCAAAGTCCGGCACATTCCTTGCAGGGTTGTGCGGAGGTGTGGGTGTGTGTATTTGTGCCTTAGAAAGTAACCGCCATGAAACAATCAGAAAGTGACATTTTATGACTCTGATTCACTGCCTGCTTGGTTCTCGCTGACGCCGCTTCCTCTCGTCACACTCTGCCCTGCTCGACCATCGCTGCTCTCGTTCGTTCTCCTTTTCTATCACCTGTTTTACCTCTGCTGTCTGTTCTTTGTAAATATGCATGCTTTATGAGTTCTAAGTCTGGTAGAAAATGTTATTGTTTATTGTTGCAAATTACAATACTTACATCAAAGGCAAAGGATGTACCACTTTAATGTCAATGCATGTAACATTAAGTGCATTCATTATGCATGTAAATCACCAAAGCCTCGAGTTGTTTTTTTATATCTTAATTATCGTGTGCTAGTGGATTTAGTGCATGTGCCAGTCTTTGGCACATGCACTGCGCTTACATTTACACTGTTTCTTTCTCACACCGTCCACCAACCCCCAGGTTCCTACAAAACCCCACATCTACAGCATGTTGGCAATCTTTCTAATAAAAATATTATTTATATTTTATGACCACTGAATGTTCTCAGCATAGATGGGTAGATACTTGTTATCTACTCGAGGCTTGCCGAGGTAGTTGGTGTTAACTGGTGTAGCATGGTGTTTGGTCAAACACTGATTACACACCGATCACATCATCTTTTTGCTTTTTTTTAATAGAAATAAAACCCATTTAGTTTTTTTTAATTTTTTTGTAACCACATTCATCAAATAAAAAAACTTTTAATTTGTTAAATACTAATTATGCTATCAATACTGAGTTGGCTGCTGGACGATACATTTATAAACTAAAAGTGTCTGCTCATTAAAGCAGCAGCAGCAGCTCAGAGTAAAATGGGCACACACACACACACACACACACACACACACACACACACACACACACACACACACGTTAAAATTCAAAGTAAGCGCTCTACCAAAATATTTTTTTGTAAAATGTCTGGCAACGTCACAAGTTTATTATCCGGTGGGAACATTTCCCTATTTGTTACTATGGATGTTGTGAAAAGGAGAATGTGAATTAAGTAGTCTTTTGCTTCTGTCGCATGTTACCTGTTGATCATACTTTTCTGATTTATATATTACTCATTTCCATTTGATTATGATTATTATTATGATACTTTATTGTTATTGTAAACCATAGAAATATAAACTACATGTAATGTTCTATTCATGTCAGGTATGCCCTGATCCACAATAAATACAGTTTCTAACTATTTATTTTTTATTTAAAGGTCTATTTATATGCATGAGGAAATCATACTTTTGACTAATTCATATAATGTTGACAGCGCTACTAATTATTGAAGATCCACCATTTACCATTGTGTTTATCAAACAACAGTGAATGTACTTTTATTATCTAATTATTGACAATTCAATACTCAAGACAGCGAAGCAGTTGGTCATAAACAGTAATATGCATGAGACTAAGCCAAAAATATCAAAGAGTTTATGGCATGGGAAGAAATCTAATCACAATACTTGACATCTTTGCAGACAGGAAAAGAAACAAATGGCCAGATTTGTTGTCTCGTTTAATAAATACAAAGGCAACACAATCACAATAGCATCAGAATAAGGTAAAGCAATGGATACACACACATAAGAAAAGAAGCGGGAGCTTTCCCTTTATTATGTGGCAATTAAATGTAACTTTGAGCGTTTGTTGTTTTAATTGTTTAAATAACAATTATGCAGTCATGTAACTTGTAGTCATTGCAGTCATTGCTTGTCTTAATTGTTCTAAAGGTCATCTTTGTGTTTTTATCAGTGCACTTTGAGCATAGTTGTTTTGCTACTGTTATTAAGAGCCAGCCTAACATCTTCCAGGGTTTTCATGTCTGCTGGTAACAGTAAAACACTCCAACGTATTTTTAGTTTGAATGGTATCCATAGAAACAAGGGCCATTGGTTTCCTTAGCAAAGTCGATTGATGGTAATTGATCAACGGGGACCTTATCACTATGCCAATTTTACCATGTGTCATGTGAGGATGACCCCCTTATTTTTGTTAATCTGATATTGATGTTTGCACAGCTGTCCCCGAACAGGAGATCCAATGAAATTTGCATTGGAATATAATCTATCAAATGTTATTGTTTCAGTGGATATCAGATATATTGTCATGTGGGGCCTGGAGACTCTGAACACTTTGCTGCTAATGGCCTAACCCTGTGAAGGGGTAAGGCCTCTATTTTTCATCCTTGGCTTTTCATCACAGTACAGAGGTTTATTAGTGATGCCTAATGAATCACTTTTGAGTGTGATTGCCTGTGGGTCTTTAGGGAAAGGTAGTGTGTTGTTAAGAGGGCGTCTGGCCGCACTTAATGAAGTGCATTATGGTCAAGTGCATTGGACAACAGCCCTCCAAAGACACAGACCCTTCACCCATAGACATTTAGGAATACCCTTTGATCTTCACAAACGCATACATTTGCGCACAAGTGCACAGGTTTCATCAGTGCGTGCACTCACACAAACAAACTGTTAGACCTTTCAGCTTCTCTGCCCACGTTTACAGCAATTCAAGGCTTTATTGGCAAGGTCGGAACACCGTGCATAATGCCAAAGCATATTTGAATGTTGAAAAGTTAACTAGTTACATTACATTACATTAGTTACATTGCATTACCATCAATAAAATATTTAATATTTTAGAGATGAAAGTGAAAAGTTGGTTGGAACAATACCAACAGGAAGCAAAGCAAAACAATAACAAGGTGTAGGCGACTTTCACTATCCCCCGCTTGAAAGGGGGGCTGCCAAATTAACAAAGTAATATGAATCCAACATATTAATAGCAAAGATAAATCGGCCTATTCGTGAAAAAAGCTATCCCACCTGTTACCCATAAATCCTTGTGCAATCACGTGAGCTAGCTAACCTAGGCTAAGTCGCTAATCGCACCTATTCACAAAGGTGAATTAGTGGCTACGTATTATTTTTTTAATGGCTTAGGATTGTATGCACCAACAAAGATATGTTTATACATGGCACATTAGGCTGCCCTTTACTTTATTGTTGCCCAGTTTAATATGCTACTCAATTACTGTTTGTAGTAGGCTGGGGGTCCCTGTTCCATCTCTCTTTGAGTTAAAGGGTCCTTGGCCTGAAAGCGTTGAAGACCCTGCTCTACAGCATTAAAGGTTCACCACATGTTAAATATGTTGAACATCCGTACAACAAAATAATTAACAGGGATGATGATGATGGGGTCGTCTGTATGAAGTATGGCCTTTTATCAGGATTGCACTTAATTTGGTACAGGTATTGAGCCAAGTGTACACTCAGCATCTTCCTCTGCCTTTTTTTTTTTCCTGACATCTCATTAGAGGCATGTCAAGTCCCTCCACACAATGCTGCGATGATTATACTGGAGGGACGGTATGGTTTACCGTGACTGTAGGAAAAGGGAGAGAAGCTCTTAGCTGCCTTCTGCTCTCATCATGAGCAGTGATATGACCATGGGGTTAATTGTGGGGCCAGTGCAATAAGGATCCAAAGCTTTGCAAAGCTCGGAAAATAGCACTTGTCAAATGTAGTTCTCTATCAGTAAAACCTTTTCAGCTTCAACAAAAGGCCCAATTTGCGTCCAATAAGAGATAGATCTCTCTAAGAGCAGAGGAGACATTAATACACTTTTCACTTAAAGTTCTACTGCATATTCAAAATATGTGATGGGTCCTTTACAGTCATGTGCTAGCTCGAAGGCCAGATTGTTCCACTATGTACAGGAGTAGATCCCCCTTATGTTATATTAGTTGAATGTTGACACACCTCCATGGGATCAGTGCTACTTTCAAAGACCCCCCAATGGTTCTGGTCAATAACATATTGATGAAAGCAGCACTCCCCTCACAGGCAGACTTCAATTCTTGATATCCTGGAAACACCGAGCAGCAACATGAAAGTTCCTTAGCATCTCCCTGCCAGTGGACGACACTAACCAGTGGAGAGCTCACTTTGATCTACCAACCCCCTGCAGTGAACTGCCAGCACCTAAAACAAATCAATTAAGGATTTTTTATTGTGAGCTGTTCAGCCAACTACCTGATACGCATCAGTTTACACTTTATGCCACAAACCCTATAATGACAAGTCAAATGTCCTGGTCAGTTGGCACCATTATTCCTCACCGTTCACCCTGGTCCTCCACAACCTCCACTGGCTCCCGATCAAACACATGATTGACTTCAAAATACTACTCACCACCTACAAAGCCTTAAACAACCCGGCCCCTTCCTAGCTCTCGGAACTCCTCCCCTACAACATCCCTTCCCGTTGCTTCAAGTCCGGACATCACCATAAAGACCACCAGGACTAAACTCTAGACCTGGGGTAACAGGGCCTTCTTAGTTGCTACACCCTACCTCTGGAATGACTTCCCAAAACACATCAGACAGTCAAACACCCTCCGATCGTTCAAGCAAGCCCTTCAAACCCACCTTTTCAAGAATGCTTTCCCCTGCTGAACTCCTTCCCCCATCTCATGACTCCGCTAGTTTTAACTTCTCTTGTCTTTATGCTTGTAAGGAATGTTTCTAAATTGTAAGGCGTCTTCGTGTATCTAGATAAGTGTTATATCAATTAAATGTATTTTTACACATTTTACAGTTAACAAATACACTTTTCAGTGCTTTTGTAAGAACACATTATGTATACATACTGTATCATACAGTATACACCAATGCAATACATTTGCCAATATCTGGGCCAGGCTGTCAGTCCATACTATAAACTGTATATGGTTAAGTTTTGACAGGGGTGTTATGATGCTACCTTTTTTTTTCTTTGCTGTACTGTAATACTCCAGACAGCCCTTTTTTAGATATAGCTGGCTTAGCTATATTTTATCTGCTGATGAATGTGCTGGTTCCAAAAGCTCATGCTTTAAGTCTTTATGTTTCAATGCTTTCTTCCCAGTGGTGTTTCTTAAAGCTGCTCTTTACTTTTTTACACTTCTGGAGGCTCCCAGCCAAACACAACAGAATGCCCTTAATTAGCATGAGTCTCTGCATACAAAGATAATTGTGAATAATGCAGTTGCAGTACCCATGGGTGAATGAACACAACATTTGGCTCATGCCTTGGTTTCCCCATAGGGCATTTAAGACACTTTTTTTCTGAATTGAAGGTTAAGTGTTATAAGGACACTGCACAGAGGTGAGAGAAAGCCGCCTCATCATATTGACCCCATGATTAATCTTCCCTTCCACTGATGTTTTGTGAATTGGTTTTGGGTGTGCTGCAGCTTTGTTGTAAGTGACAAGGTGACCCGTGCTGTAGATCAAACTGTTGAACAACTGCTTGGGGACAGGGTCCTGCTCGCCTGACTGGACATCATTTTTCTCCATTTAGCCCCATCTCACACCTGTTATAGGGTGGTCGTCCACATGAATGCTCGCGGCTCCACTGGGATAAAGCCATGTTTACGCTCGCATTGCTCCGTCATTAACAAGCAGAGTCAACAGCTGTACACCACTCCTCTGTTGGCTTGAAAGGACATTGACTCTCAGTTCTGTGAGGAATTTTAGTTTTTTTGGAAGGATTATTGGGGTATTGTGCATTTTAGATATATGATCCCTTGATATTTCCGTCTCAGTCACATTGACAATTCTGTGTTTGCTGCAGGAAAGGTGTTAGTTGGTTGGTGAGGTGTGTTGATAGGGTTGAGTTATGTTCACATTGACATTCATGAGTCTATCATCTTCTTTTACTGTATAACTCAGGCCCCACAAAAAAACTAATAAAGCAAAGTGATGCACAATGCATATAAATGTAACATTTCGGTGCTCTGCTGGTCTTTTTTAATACTTCCCTCTACTTCTGACTAGGAGAAGTTGCGACTTTTATTATTATATTATTATACTTTTATATATTCAACATACTATTTATTTGTCAGCAAAAATTGTAGTTTCTGTATAGACATCCCGACTTGGCCATCAAACACTACAGGAATTGTCGCATGGTTCAAAGGTCAGTTTATGCAAGCACTACCAAAAAACTGTTTTCATTGAAAATGACTTGCTTTATATACCTGTTCAGAGAAGTATTGATGCATTTGATATTTTACCAGTATCGGGCTTGCTCCATAAATAAATCCAGTTCCCACACATTACATGCAGCATCACTTCTGTGTTACACTTCTCTGTGTTATGATTGGGCCTACTGGTTTCAGTTTTAGTGAATTGGACTGACACGATCTCTTTTGCAGCAGCCCACAATAACGTGTCCAACCAGCCAGAAACACACACACATACACACACACACACACACACACACACACACACACACACACACACACACACACACACACACACACACACACAGTTAATGACTACTATGAGTAGTGACTCATAGTAGTTAATGTGTGGGTGAGAAACATTAAGTTGTCAAAGTTCAATAGCTGCAAGGCTGACAAGCTCGTGAAGAAAGCATTTTCACAATTGTCTAAAGAAACAATAAACAAAATGGTATAATTGAGGTCCTGACTATGAATGTCTTAATGACATATCACTATGGGCCACAGAACCGTTTTGAATCACATCGAACTACTTGTTTTTCTGATTTTTCCTCCCCATTAATTGTTACTGTGATCAGCACCATTAAGTCATGAAAGCACTTTTTGTTTTAATCTACTGTACTCTGATGTAGAAAAATACGAGATGACAAATATTACAGCTGGCAAGCTTGTGCTGGCTCCACACTGGAGGATAATTGGGCAGATTTTGGGTCAGATTCCCCCTTTCCCGCCATCGTGGGGGCGTTCCCCCGATTAAGGCTGGTCTGAACCGTAACAACAAGAAATGACGTTATTCTGCACTCATTTACTTAAACACACTAGAATAGAACCTTCATTCATCATTTTACAGTTTCCAAATAGAAACGAAGCCAAAGCAAAGTGATGATATAGGTTTAGATTTTTCATTCTTTAGCCAATATTACTACTTGGCAGGTGTCTAGAGCGCAGGTAGCGCTGTAGACTCACTTGTGTGTTATTACAGATAGAGTTAAGTTGCTGCTGTGTTAATAATCTCAGTTTGCCTTTTAGGTTGTTCCGTCACAAAGGACGTCCTTCTTGTGAGAGCTCATTAAATAGAATCTCTGAGTGAAGGTCAGAGGACTTGTGTGGACATGTTCTGATTCCAAGAGTCACCTACGAACGTGTGGAGATAAACTATAGAACAAAAACCATAGGTCCTTCATCGAAGGATACGATTATTTTTTTGCCAACCTACTCTCATGACACTTCACTTGAAAGAGGGGTCGTTGCTTTGTGATTATATGTCTCTCTCTCTCGTGTGTGTGTGTGTGTGTGTGTGTGTGTGTGTGTGTGTGTGTGTGTGTGTGTGTGTGTGTGTGTGTGTGTGTGTGTGTGTGTGTGTGTCACAGAGCCGTCTTGTTAGCTTGGCAGTCCTGGGCATGCGGCTGGCCATGTGGAAGTATTGATTGAATCGACAATGTAGCCAGAGTTCCACTGACAAAGTATAGAAGAATGGCTTATGAGTGCAGTGTCTGGGTGGGCGGTTTGGGGCGGAGTTGAAGACGGGCGGGGCGGGGCTGGGCGGTTGTATGTTTGTGAACAAACTCATTTGTACACGATCTGCTACTTAAAAGCACATAGATGACAATGGAGACAGCCTAAGTGTGGTGAAACCCCCCCCGCCACATTGCCACTGTCCTCCACTTGAGCGATGTCTCTGAGTGATTGTCATACGTGCTCTATCAAAGGATCAAAGAGAGCTGGAGTTGCTCTGCTATTCAATTCAAACAGAGTGACTTTGGTACACACTTGGTGTGATGTTTTAGCTAATGATAATTGAAATTGCTCGTCTCTTCACTCCACTCCTTCACTCACTTTTTGCTGTTACCCCTTAGGCGCTCCCTTGCAGTTAGTCCCCACCCTCCGTCACTCCCTCCACCCAAACCTCCTGCCTCTCCCCGCCCTTCTCATTGCACCCCCCTGCCCTTTCTCCCGACTGAGTTGCTCTTCATTCACTTCCTTCCTTGTCCCCTATCTCTTCCCCGGTTTTTTTGTTGGCTTCTGTCTCGGCGCAGAATGTCAATGGTGCTTGGAAACAGTGTTTAGGATTCACACAGTGTGCCTGGCGTAAGCTCATAAGAGTAATTAGATGTTCTCTCACTGTTGTTCTTCCCTTGAAATGGAGGCTATCGTTTTTGTCTCTTCTCCTCCCCTATCATTTGACATTCTGACGTCTGCATGGGCACAAAGAGAAACAAAATAAGAGAGAGGCAGAGAGATAGAGCATTAAAGAAAATGAGAGGAAATAGAGAGAAAGGGCTACGGAGGTAAAGAGACCTCTGAAGGGAGCAGAACACAGAACTTGGCTAGAAGAAAAGAACATGGAAGCATGATAGTTTTTGATATACAGTAGAGGTATATTTATTTGAGGATCAAGAAAATTAACAGGACCCTTGGTGTATACGAGGAAATATATATGTAGGAGAAGAGCGTTTCAGTGTCCGTGCACACGTACTCTTCCTCTTCTCCACCAATATCTGAGACTTTCACACACACGCACATAGACCACATGCATATGCATGTATACAAAAATGGCAAATCCTTTTTATTTAATGATCAAATATAGTCTGATGTGTGTGTCATGTACTTGTCACTGTCTTTTCTCATCAACAAGACTTTACGGCAACTTCAAGCTTTTCTACACGAGAAGAATTCTAATCCTTAAGTGTTGCTGGATCACGTTTGGCAAACAGACAACCAAAGCGCAGCTTATGGCTCAAGGGGCTCACAGTAAAATCTGTCTCTCTTTTTCAGCTTTGATAATATGAGCTTTGATAGAACAACTGGAATGCTCAAATAACAGTTAATTAATAGTCTTTCATGTTTAAAGATGATGCTTTTATCATATCTTTACCACTGCGCAGAAAGGGATAGTAATCACTGTGCAGAGTTCTTATTTTCAGAAGGTTTTAAATACATTTCGCCGCAAGATTCCCAAATGTAGATACACACGAACCTCTAACCTTCACCTCAGCCCCCCGTGACTATCGCTCAGCACTTCCTGTTGAGAAATCTCAACAACAGCCATAATTAATTGTGTTTCCTGGGAGGCAACAGGAAGTGTTGAGTTTGCATTAACAGCATACTACCATTGAAAAATGTTTGTCTTTCATCTTCAAGATCACTTGCGGCAAGGTCCCTGTAATGTGTTAACCCCCCCTTTTTAGTTAACATACTGCACTAATGTATACCCTGAAGACAAAAGAGAAAAAGAAAAGGTACTCATTGGCATTGTTATCATCAAATCTCCGTTTATATTGGTCTTTGTCTTTAAAGACGAAAGATAATAAAACACAAGTGTTCACAACATTATCCAAAAACATAAGCCTCAAAGTAATTCTTTCAACAAAAAGGGAAAAAACCTTTAACGGCTGTTTGACTTCTTGAGCCACACAGTCACAATCGTAAGTCTTAAGTCAAAAGCACGGCACCACCTTGGCACAGCTTGCATCATTTGACATCCCGAGTATACATTTCTGCCCGACTGCACAGCATATAAAACAATATATTTAGCATATGAAGTAGATTTGGAGAGTTGTCCTGGATTCAGGAGTTTTGTGTGTGTTATTTCATGTGACATCTTACTATAAGAGACTCTCTTTTCCAGCTATTATGCTCCATTTCTAATATCCGCTTTAGAATACTGTGGGTCATAGAGGCCTGGATATTTTTATACCTTAAAAATAAGTTTCTCCTCTTCCAGTATAATAGCTACAAGACCACAGACAAAGACTTGCTGTCTCTTGACAAGTGAAGAAATCAAAGTACGCAAATTAGGATACGCCGAGCGAGAAAGAGAATCGACTCATGACCAGATTATTCTACTTTATAAAAATTGCATCGCAGAGACGATGAAGATGTTTCAATAACGATGTGTGTGGCATCAGACTTCCTATTGTACAAATTGCCTACATGTATAGCTGTACAGTAATAGCAGTTACCTTATGTACGTACTCTCTCCAGGGGTCTGTGTGGATTGAGTGGGACTAATGTTTTTGTGCTGCTATACTGTAGTCTGCAAACGTAGTCAAAGTTGATGGACATTGTTTTCTTGATGAAGGCTAAATTATCTGCAGATAATAATTCCCCATTGTTTGTGTTGCTGCTGTTTACTTTTCTCCCAATGCAAATAAAAAAAATGCACGACAGGAATGCACTACTGTTTTTCATTTTACTCATGTAGCACAAAGAGACTACTGCATTTGGTTGTGCAACCCTGTGTTGAGTATAAATAATGACATACTTAAATACAGTTTGAAGCAGTAATAATTCAAAACCTAGTGTACTTTTTGCATTCAAATAAATCAAATTATTTGATGTCTTTTCCATTGCGCCCCTACAGTTCTTTATGTACCTCTAACATTTTTCCACTTATGAGCACATGTGCTCCTTGGGAGGAAGAAAAGTTTGCGTCAAGCCCCGATGGGAATGATGTTTAACCTGAATTGTTTTGTATAATGGCGTTTTGTGTTGTTTCTCATAACTAATTTGTAGTGCTTTTTAAGGTGACTACGATGACATGTGGACATCCCTAAGTGTTTTCTGAAAACGATACATTTCATGTATGTCAAGTTGCTACTTCGCCAAGAATAACTCATATGTGAGGGAATAATAATGGTGAGGTTGACATAGCAATTTCCTGTTGGGACGCTGTGCTCTTGAGAATGATGAATGATGAAATTCTTGGCTGACTGAATGAATGCCGGACTGCTCCGACTCCGCATGATGTACCTCTGGATTAAAACCTGCTGGCTCTCCTCACAGAGGCTAATATGGATCTGTGATAGTAATGGGTGTCATGTAGCATCCCCACACACACATCGACACAATGCAACAGATTCCCTCAGTTATTACACATTTGTTTTCAATATCGTGTTGGGAATTGCATGCTCTTAAAAGACTTTATTTCAAATTGTTTTTAACTATGGTGCTGTTATCCGTATTGCACTTAAAGTCTCGCACTTAACCCTGATGTTATTGTGTCTTCTTACTGTTTTCGTTCTCTTTGTTTTATGCTGCTTAGTTGTACATCAATCAAGTATCAGGGAAAGCTGGATTTGATAAGTGTACATCCGAGGACTATTTCATTTTGAGAACAACCAATCCATTTGTTCTCATTGTTACTTTCCATTTCAATCCAGCAGAGCACTTATTCTTTCCCAGCCTTCTCTAACATTTCTTTCTTCCCCTGTCACT